>NW_026057582.1:27581852-27604396 GCF_023721935.1 Panthera uncia
TAAAACTTAGCCCGACTTGCAAGCTAACAAGGTAGCCTGCCACAGTTTCATGGAAGCTTCCGGGTCAGAAACAAAGGACTTCTTTACTCACAGCAATAGTAACAGCAAGAGTATTGGCATTTCGTTGTACTGGTTTCCTGATTCCCAATTCCCAAAGGCAATGCAAAGAGGGCCAATTATTAATGCCTGTACACACGGTGCGGCCCATTGCAAGAGAGGGACCCAGAAGCCTAGGCAGCCAGATCTTAAATAATGGACAGTATCTGAGAAAGATACCATCTTCAAAAGATAGTCTGAAACAAAGAGCATTCAATGACTCTGCTCACAAGGCATGCAGAAATGTGATAGACCCATGGAGAATTATGAGTTCACAGTCCTCCAGCTACATCAGAAGACAAAAGATGGGGAAGATGGAAATGGAAGCAGGGGCAAATCAATCCCGTCCTTTTTACATCGATTCTTTACTGGTGTCAGTTATGGCAAGGGCACCCGGAGGCCTATTTGTGGTGTTTGGCACGTTTCCTGTTTTGACGAGTATAGCTTTCAACTCACTGCCTTGACAGGGTTTACACAATTCCAATCATTTCTTTGCATAGCTGTTAGAAATCTCTAGAAGCTCCAAAACTCCACAGAAGAGAGAAGGGTGCATCCTTCCAAACATTATTTGCTTCCAGGAGATCGTGTATGCTGGGCAAACCCATGGTGGCCACACTGCAGTTGCGTGGGGGACGTGCGCCGATTTCTTGTATCCTATCCGTCTATACCTACGGATATTTACTATACCTAGTAAATGTGGTAAGGTTTGCTTGCCACTGTGATGCAGTCAGTGAGACCCCTGACTCGGTCTAGCCTCTCATTTGAAACCAGGACTAGATGGGTCACAAAGTCAGGCTTTATTTGTCATGTGTGCTCCATATCTGAGGCAGGTATTTTGTATCTATAGCCAAGACCCAGAGTTCCAGGCCTCTGACTGACAGGCCTCAAGTCGGCTTGTTTTTTTGTTTTTTTTTTTGTTTTTTTTTTTTTTTTTCCTCTGCCTAGAGGAGGATGAATTCCTAGGGTAAAGGAAGGACAATGCAGCTCAGGACAGGAGCTCATAGTCATTGTCAGAACCACATCAGGACCTGGGATAAGGTCCACAGAGGGATTCTGTGGCATTCCACTGGTCCTCAGGCTCTTTGCAACCCTATCAGATGGGAGTTAACCAATCAACCGGAACCAGGCAGTGAGAGAGAGCCTGGCAGGTGAGTCAGTGACAACATCCTCTAACTAGGGGCAAAGGGCAAAAATTATGTCAAGAAACCAAGCAAAGCCCAACACTGCCCAATAAGGGCAAAGGCCATTCAAGTGGGTTAGCCTTGGAGAGTGATTCTAAAAGAATGTGCTAGAGGGACCACAGATGATCCAGCTGAGGTGATGGGCTGCTTTAAATATAAATGCGATATAAATATAATTTAGAGCTGGCCATGCAAAGTGGTCCTTCCACTTCATTAGGGAACTCTGTTTAGAATTAGGAAGTAGAAGGGGATAAATTGGAGAGTCCATGGGGTTTTCTGCACTGTTCAAGCAATCCACAAACTACAACTTTACACAATTCCTTGGAGCTGCTGTGAAGAATTTTAGTTTGTGAAGATCCTCACAGAGCTGTAGCTCCCTATGGACTTGATATACTGCCACAGTATATGGTCTCTTGTTGTTATCCCTAGATATTACTTCACCCAGGAGAGGAGGACTTCCTTCTTCTCATAAGAAGTCATGAGTCCCAAAGCAATGTCATAAATGTCTAGCAACTTCTTGGCCTGAGAACTCAAATGACACCACCCATGTTAGTGCTAGGACTGATGTCCCAAGGGCCAATATATATTACTGGCAGACGATTGTGTAAGGACTTCCTCCCCACTATGCAGTGAGCTCAACCTTTGAGCTGTGCACGCCAATAAATAGTCACCTGTCTCAAACAGGTGAAGGGGTGCGGGGTGTGCGGGGTGATTGAACTCTGTGCGGGGTGATTGAACTCTGACCTTGCTGGCCAACCTGGATCCCAGGAATGCTGTGCACATTGCCTTGACTCTTGGGTTTGTGTTTTTCTCTTCCTTGTGAAAAGAAAGATTCATTTACAAACTCTGGGTGGTGGTATAGCCTTGCTGGGGAACTGTGGTCATCAAACGCACAGAATTTCCACAGCAGCTTTTGACAATCAACTCCGGTTTACTTTTGTTAACCACTTTTCTGTTTGGCCTCCACATTGTGGCCTGTTAGCATCAACAGTTATTAAGTCTTGAGAAGAGTTCTGAGGAATGGTTTGTGAATTAGAGTTCATCACTAAGCGAGAGGACTGCATACAGATTGAACTTTGAAGGTACTGTCTTTGAGTATCTAGTGGCCTGTTACTTATCATGGGACTTTGCCTAGCCCCAGCCAGCCAGCCTTCCTTTTCAAATTGTAATCTGAAAACTGAAACTCCTGATACACAATGTAGCACATGCATCTAGTACAGGATGCAAAGTTACTTCCCAGAAAACACCGCATTTGGAAAATGCCACCTCATTAGTTTTCTATGTCTCTTGTAACAAATTACCACGAAATTGGTGGCTTCAGACAACACAGGCTGAAATGAAGGTGTCAGTATGGCTGCATTCCTCTCTTGAGCCTCTAGGAGAGAATCTGTTTCCTTGCCTTTTCCAGCTTCCAGAACCACCCACATTTATTGGCTCATGACCCCTTTTCTCCATCGTCAAAGCCAGCAATGTTGCATCTCTGGCCATAGTCATAGTCACATCTTCCTCTGACTGATTCTCTTCTGTCTTCCTCTTCTTCCACTTCTAAGGATCCTTGTGATTACATTGGCCCATCCTGACAATCCAGGATAATCTCCTTATTTTCAGATCAGCCAATTAGTAACCTTAATTCTATTTCAACCTCAATTCCTCTTTGTCATGTAACCTAATATACTCACAGGTTCTTAGGATTTGGACAGGGACATTTTGGGGACAACTATTATTCTGCCTACCAAGTCCCCTGCTGAATTACATCTGGACAATCAGTGGTGAGGAAATGAAAAGGTTTGCTCAGTGTCTATCTTCCCAGCTGGCCTGTATAGAGGGGTCAAACCTTTTCATCTTAAATGAACGTTGTATAGCTGATTTGATTCTCTCCATGAGCTGATGGTTGGGGGAATTTATAACGGAGTGTCCTGTTTAGAGGTCTCGGAGACCTGTGATATCCATACAGAATCCTTTTTGTTGGTGAATGATTTAGTTATTTAACTGACACTTAACACATATATCAGAGCTTTACAAACTAATTTAATTCTTACAACAAACCTATCAAGTGGGTAAAGTTGTTATGTCATCCTCATTTTACAGATAAGGAAACTGAGGCATAGGAAAGCTAAGTAGGGGCTCCTGGGTAGCTCAGCCCATTAAGCATCTGACTCTTGATTCTGGCTCAGGTCATGATCTCACGGTTTGTGAAGTTGAGCCCCGTGTCAGGCTCTGCTCTGACAGTGTGGAACCTGCTTGGGATTCTATCTCTCTCTCTCTCCCTGCCCCTCCCCAGCTCTCTCTACCTCTCAAAATAAGTAAATAAACAGAAAAAAAAAAAAAGAAAAAGAAAGAAAAAGAAGAAAGAAAGAAAGGCTAAATTACTTGTCCAAGGTCACGCAGCTAGTATGTGGCAGAAGTGGGACTTGAAGCCAGGCAGTGTCTGTGCAGTCCAGAACCCTTGTTCCTGACCACCATGCCAAGCTGCCTTGTCCTCTTGGTTTCCACCTGTCCCCAGGCCTCTGCTGCCACCAGCTCTGGTAGGTGGCCTTGTGGTCTACAGCAACACCCCCAGCACTGGCTTCTCCCCTTTGCAACTTGCTGCTCATTTCCCTCTGTTCTCAGTGGTGCAGACCCATGATCCTCCCCCGAGCTTTGCCACAGGTAGTCTTGCCCCACCGGGGCAGTCACACAGCAGGCTGTTTGCTCACGATGTGACATCCATGCCATGGGGAATGGGGACTCAGGAATGCTGAGCCTCAGAGCCTCTCTGCTGACTTAGGCTTGATCACCAGGGTCACTTTGACATAACTGCCCCTAGTTTAGTATAAAGCCCCGTGTGGGGCAGATTCCTCTCAGAAGCCCAGTGGGAAGCGGGGTAAAAGCCCCTCTTGTGCTTACAGTAATACTCATTAGGTAATGCACCTATCCTGCTTTCCTCTAAGACCTGAAGAGGAGGAAAAGCATGATGCGTTTCTGACCTTCCTCTCTCTTCTCTTTCTCCTTCCTACCATCTGGCCCGATGGAAAGGGGGTGGGTACTCTCTCACTGCCTTAGAGCTGGCTTAATGGTCCTGGGGGGGAAGGGGTCTGGGAGCTGGTCCTTCAGGCTTGGCTTTGATTCACTAAGGGAGGAGAATTTGGAAGGATTAAGTCACGGCTAGTTCCTTCAACTACACAACGGGACAACACTTTGAGGCCAAGCCCGTCACAAGTCCCCTGTGTACAGGGGTATTTATTACTCTCTAAACCTAGAACTTTCACGCTTCTTTGCCTGTATATAGGGAATATGTTTTACACTGTGACCCAGACAAATATGTACATATATATTACAAACAACCAAACCAAAAGCTACACAAACAACACTTATTACTTAGTACAATGCATCTGATCATTTTCAACGTAGTCTTTTTTTTCAGAAAAGGAAGGACACTGGTGGCAGCCCATCATTCCTGTCCCCAGGCAGACTTACTTGCTTCCTTCTCTGGGATCTCATGGTGCCCTGTGTGAAGCTTCTCATGTCACACTGTAATTTACATGTCTTTCTCTCCCACTAGGGAGAGACTTTGTCCCTTTCATCTCCGCATTCCTAGCACGACTACCAGCAGACATCCAGGAAGTGTTCATCGAAGGAGTGAAGGAAAAAAGGCCAGTGGTTTCTCTTTTCATGGCACACGTCCCCTAGTTCTGGGGTTGGAGAGCTTGGACCTTGTCAGTGAGAGACCTGGGCTCAGGGTGGGATCCCTGTGGAAGTTAGTTCATATACCTCCCGCGGAATGGACCTCGGTGGGCAAAGAATGAAGACCAGAGACTTTATTTCCCCTCCTTTGATTTTTCTCTGAAGCTGACCTGTTGGCATCCCGGGGCCAGAATGCCTTTGTGTTCTCCTCCACAGTAATTTAATGCCGTAAAACTGACTGCTGCAGACTCAAAAATCCAGGGCACTTGGCGTTTTTGCAAAGCCAGGCTCTAGGAAATGTTCCCGTTGCTGAACACATTGGATGTGGTTTAGGTAGCAAAGCAAATGACCTAACAAGGAATATATGTGCTGAGCCTGGTTCCTGTTAAATTAATAGATTCACGTTCTGGCACATCCACAACCTCACAAGTCATAGCAACCGGATGACGGCATGGCAACACAGCAGCTGTGGCCACTGCACGTGAGAAAAATCAGAGCCGAGTGTCTCTGGAGAGAAAACAGAAATGGGCTCTACAATCGCCAGCTTGTACGTGACTGGCTGAGGCGGGGGCGGGGGGGGCAACCACAAGTAGACGCCTGCCCTAGTTAGGGATGCAGGAGTGTAACATCTCTCCCGCTTCATAAAACTTTGTTTTGTGTTTTCAAAGTAAATAATTTGCTCCAGTCAGAGAGGAAATGATGTTGAGAGAGAGAGATACCATCACGTGGACAGAATGTTCTTTGTAGCCCTGGAAGCAGTGTGGAGGTGATTCTTATCGGGGATTGTCCACGACTTGCTCTTCAGCAGCAGGACCACAAGCCTTTCTTTCTAGTTTTAGACCTGCACTGAAATCACTTGCCTCTTCCGGCTGTCAGGCTCGAAAGCCCTTCTTTCCACCTCTTCTTCTAGGACCGCGGTTGGACCCCACCGCCCCTGCGTGTGCTGAGGCCTCAGGACCAGGATAGATGCTCTGAGGAAGAGGAATAGGACACCTGGACAGATGTCGATTCTTGTGCAACAAAGAATATCTGCATGTACTATCAGGATGGTGACGCCCAACACCAGGGCTGCCTGGGACTCAGCAGCAGCAGCCCACACCCCCTGATCTTGTTTAAATTCAAGGGTGACCCTTGCTCTGCAAAGAGGTGAAGGCTGGGCTGTCTGTTCTTAGGACTCATGTGTTACCCTTAGGTCTGCCCCTTCCTCCATGTTCTGCTTTCCAGGTGAGGGACCAGGAAGCTGGGCAGGGTTGTCATTGGGCCCACACTGACTTCTTTTTTGTTCTGTGAATTAGTTACCTATGGCTGTGTAGCAAATTACTACAAAACACAGCAGCTTAAGATAATAAACATTCAGGAGTGCCTGGGTGGCTCAGTCGGTTAAGCGTCTGACTTTGGCTCAGGGCATGATTTCACAGTTTGTGAGCTCTAGTCCCATGTTGGGCTCTGGGCTGACAACCTGGAACCTGGAGCCTGCTTCAGATTCTGTGTCTCCCTCTCTCTCTCTGCCTCCCCCCGCCCAGTCGTGCTCTGTCTCTCTGTCTCTCTCTTTTAAAAAATAAACAATAAAAATTAAAAAAAATTTTTTTTTTTTTAGTTTTCAATAAGACCACAAACATGTATTACTTTACAGTTTCTGTGGGTCAGGAATCGAGGCAGCTTAGCTGGATGCTTCTTCCTCAAGGGCTCTCGTTGAGGCAGCTGCCGGCTGGGGTTGAAGGTCTCATCTGAAGGCTCGATTAACATAGACGACGGGGGAAGTATCCCAAGCTAACTTATGTGGTTGTTGGCAGGCCTCAGTTCCTCTTCACAGGGCGGCCTTCGGACATGGCAGCTACTAGCTTCCTTACAGTGAGTGATCCAAGAGAGAGCGAGAGAGAAAGAGGGCACCTAAAATGGAAGCCAGTTTTTTTTATAACCTAATCTCAGCAGAGACATCACGTGATTTTTGCCATATATTATTTGTCGGAATCGAATCAGTTAGTCCAGCTCACACCCAAGGCGAGGGGATTACACAAGGGTGTGAATACCAGGAGGCCAGGGATCACTAGCAGGGGACTGTCTTGGAGACCACCTACCACAGCTTCCACGCCGTGGTCCTACAGCAAATGCCACTCTACAGAGGAAAAGCAATGCATGTGTGGGCATATATAAGTGTCAGGCCTTCACACATTTACACCATCTGCTAATTATTCCTGGGCATGCAGAAATCCTGAATATTCATGAAATTGTGACTGAGAATTCAGAATCACAACCCCGAACAAAGAAATACTCTGCTCTTGTCCTAGCAAATACAGAGTATCACATGGTTGTTTTTAGAAGTCTGGGTGACATATTCGCTCTACTCCCCTTGATTATATCATTGCTTGCCATAAGGAGAATACACTAAGGAATTACTTCTACCTATCCCCAAACAGAAGTGGGCAATCCCTCCACCATCCCCCCACAATAGTATGATGCAGTAAAAATTTCAGAAAATTGTCATTATTAAGAGTCTAACAATGCATGTGTATTTCTCAAAGCGACACTATTTTTCATACGTGGTACATTTTGTATTTATAATGTGCCATTAATAATGTCTGGGTAGAAGTCAGAACTAGCACATAAGGGCTGAAGTGTGGGGGATTTCACGTTGCTAGGAGAGCCTCATCTGCATACTCCCAGTCTTGGGAGGATGATTCTGCATTTGTGGCTTCCCATTAGATATGAAGGCAGAACTGGGGATCATTTCCCAGATGTCACTTTCCATCAGTTTCACATCCATCTTTCCGGACAAAGCCTTTACTCTAGGGTTTCCTGTGCTTTAGTAAAAAGATGAAGCATTAGTATGGGAGATTCTAGGATCTGGCCAACGTGCTAGTAGAAGCAGCATTTGGGGAAAAAGGGAAAATTGTTGAGCCCCAACCGATGCTTTTGAACTACCTTTAAAAAGCTCCCTGTTTTCCGCAACAAGCTACAATGAAGCTAATGTTTCTGTTATGAAAGCCCTCCACTGCAGTTTCAAATGTCTGCTTTTTTTTTTTTTTTTTTTAACCATAGCAAAGGCTAACCCGGTTTTCTCTCCAGCAAAGCTGGAGAGAACTCTTCCCTAAAGATTGCTGTTTGACTACTTTGTTGCTATTTATCAGAAACCAAAAAAGGTGGCTTTTTGTTGCAGTTTTTAATACGGCGAGCGAACTTATTTGGGGGAACGATAAATTTAAAATGACTTGCCTGATGCTCCTCTTCTCGGGACTCCACCCTACCCTCTAAGTCACTTTTGGCCCGTGATGAAACGCGGAATGCATCAGGCCTCAAAGAGATCTGTGAGTTGAGGGTAAAGGAAGAGGTGGAAATCGCGGGGGAGGATTAGAACAGAAACCATTTTGCAGCCCCTACTTGGACGCCGAAATAGCCCCCTGAGGTGTGAGATATGGTAGCCGTCCTGCGCGCCTACAACGAGTGGAAATGTCGAAGGACGAGCGTGCAGACCTTTGGAGGGAATGTGGGGCGAGGAAACCCGCGTTTGAAGGCCCAGCTTAGGCGTTATTTGGCAAAACACAAGAGCATTCTGCTTTCTGACAGCACCTTCTAGCCTCAACGTGAAACTGAAAAACTTTCCCTTCCTCCTCCTCCCCCCTTTTGTTTGTGCGGTGGGTGTGTTTCCCCTGGAACCCCAGCTCGCCGGGGTCCCTGAACCCAACGCCACCTTCCAGACCCAGCCTGAGAACACAGGTTCGGTCGCAGTTCTTCGGCGCGGAAACGACCCGCAGGGGTGCAGGCTCGGCGGACGACTGGCCGCGGGGCCCTGGCAGCCGTGGGCGAGCCGAGCTGGGGAGTCGGCGCCCGGGCAACCGGGGCGCGCAAGAGCCGGGGGCGCGAGCGGGCGGGCGGCTGCAGGGCCCGGCGCGCCACCGCGCGAGCTGCTGGGTCACAGCCCGGGCCGCGCCGCCCGCTCCGCGAGGAAGTGACGACTGCGCCGTCCCGAGAGCAACAAAGTTTGAGTCTGCGGGCCGCGCTCGCCTGCGCCCAGCGCCCCGCGCCCCTCCGAGCGGCCCCGGGATCGAGCGTGCAGGTGAGCCGCGGGCCGGGCGCCCCCTCTGCCGCCGGGGCGCCGGCGTGGGGCTCTGAAACGCGTGGGGTCGGGGCTTGGCCCTGCGGGCGGGGATGTGGGGGGCCGGGTTGGGCCCGCCGCGCTGGGCGCTGGGGTGCGGGCGGCGCTGCAGGGGGGAGGGGGGAGGGGAGAGGGGAGGGCGGGCGCTCCGTGGCCGGGGTCGGAGGCCCCAGGCTGCGCCCCTGTTGTGGCCGGTTTCCCGCGGGAGTTGAAACAGCCGGGGCTGCAACCGGGCGGCCCGTGTGCTAAAGGAGGGGTGCGGGGAGGGGCTGCCCGCGGCCTGCGTGCGGGGCTAGTCGTCCGCCCAGCGTCCCGCACCCCCAGAGGCTGGGCGCAGCCGTCCCCCAGCCCTGCCCGGTGCTTCCCAGGGGGACGTGTTCTTCCTCTTCGCAGCCTTCGGTGAGGTTGCAGGAAGGAAGTTAAAGAAACTTTCCCCCCACTTTTCTTTTGCTCGGCCCTCCAGTGACGAAGAGCAGAGCAACTCGGACTTTTGGGAAAACAACCCTGCTCCTTTCCAAAAAAGCAAAACCAGAATTGCCCCCAAGCCCCCTTTCAACAAATCGCTCCTGACTCCCCCATTCTTTCTCCTCCCACACCTCGTCCCGAACCTGACAGTAATCCCTAAGGCCTAACACTTTGCAATTTAGCCATAAAAACTGTCAGCACGCCCACGTACATATGTGAATGTTTTCTATATAAAACTCCGAAACCCGCTTCCAGTGGACTCTGTGGCATCTCAGCTCTCTTCTGTTTTCTAAAACTGCTAGGGCTGCAGGATTGTGCTTGTGAACCTTACTGGTGGTTCCCGCCGCCCTCGGTAGCCTCGTGGCGCAGGGCTTTTTAAAGAACAGCTGAGAAGTTTATGACATCCCTGCAAAGTAACTCAGGGCTGGCAGGCCGGCCGGGCGGGCGGGTGGCGGCCAGGCTCCCTGGCTTGGAGACTGCGACTGTAGCAGCGGCGGCCCGGCCGGGGCAGCGGCGGGACGGCGTTGGTGTGCCGGAATGTACGTCGGTGCCGTGGGGACTCCGACATGGGATGTCTAGAGGGTGAATGGTGCAGTTCCTAGCAGCAGCTTCCTGCCGGCCTGTAATTACGGCGTGATTGCACAGTCAGGCATTGTTGGCGTGGATGTTTATACACAGGCTATTGTGCAAGACCTTGGTGGCAGGGAACAAAACGCAGATTTGCATTGCAAATGCCCAGGACAGATCTGGGCTTGATCTGCAGTCACCAAGTTCTTTTTTGGCCTTTAGCCTTAGCTAGGTGATTTATTTCCTTGCCTCTCCCTTAACCTCCGACAACTTGCCAAACACCGGAGAAGTGAAGGGGACCCAGGAGGGCAGACCCCTCCACTTCCACCTTAGGCAGCCTGAAAACTATCCCGGGAACTGTGCCCTTATTTGTGTCTGTAGAAAATGTGGGATGACGTCAGCAGGAAAAGGAGATGGGAGATGGCTATCAGCCTCCCTAAACGGGAAAGCAGTTTGAATTAGCAAAATTGCACGGTCGCTTTGGAGTGGGGCCTGGTTGCAAAGAGGACACGTCAGACATGTGTGACTGAGCTGGCGAGCTCGACTTTGAGCCTTGAAGCGTCAGCTGCAGAAACTTAGTAGGTGGGTCCTAATTCCTTTATTGTCTTCTGGGCAAAGGGAAAAGTGCTGGGGCTTTGAGACTGTGTGTCTGTGATGGTGTCTGGGGTGGGTGGGGCGGCACCCGCAGGGGGGGTGCCTCAAGGACATTTTCTCCAGAAGAGCCCCCTGGCCCATTTCCTGAGCCCGGTCTGCAGCCGCAGAGCAGGATGGGGGTCCTCATACCTCCTGAGCTTCTGCGCTGCAGGAAGGGAGCCAGGCCTGCAAGTGTGGAAAGAAGGCAAACAGGTTCTCCTTGAGGGCCTCAGATGTGGCTAACTGTAGTAAGAGGGATGTAAAAAACAGTCAAAAAGCTTGTACAGGATACAACCAGGGCCATTCTGCTCCTACCCCGTATCTTTTTTTTTTTTTTTAAGTTTATTTATTTTTGACAGAGAGACACAGCATGAGCGGGGGAGGGGCAGAGAGCGGGAGATACAGAATCCGAAGCAGGCTCCAGGCTCCGAGCTGTCAGCACAGAGCCCGATGCGGGGCTTGAACTCATGGACCGCGAGATCATGACCTGAGCTGAAGTTGGACGCTCAACCGACTGAGCCACCCAGGCGCCCCTCCCACCCCGTATCTTAACCCACTCTCCCCATGGCCTAGGTGGAGGACTGTCACGGGGCACCTCTCAGCCCTGCACCACGGGGGGTGCTGTGTGACCCTGTGGCACCGTCCCACCGCAGTGCTGGGGCTGCCTCTCCGCTCAGAGCGCCAGGTACTGATAGCGCGGGCACACTGCAGCTTCCCCATGCCTGGCCTTCTCCCCAACCCAGTAACTGAGTTTCACCTGAAGGAAAAAATGCTGTTTTGCAGCCTCATGCCAGCTGTGTGTCATGGGCACAGTGTCAAGTTGTCAAACCAAAACATTAGGGCACAGTCCCTGGCAGACACCTATGTGCTTCCAGAGACTCGAGGAAAAACATATGAAATCAGGACGTTTCTAGAAAGTCTGGGACGTACAAGCACAATTGCCACAGGGGAATGAGGTTTAGCGCAAAAACACCACCATGGTAGGAGTTCCTGAGTTGCACAACCTTCTGTTCTGGGTACATTTGTGTTTTTACTGAACTTGACTGTCAGGGTTCTGGTTAAGCTGCATCACCCGATGCGGTTGCTTTAGTAAGGACCTACTGGTGCCCAGCACTAGCCCTGAGGTGCAGAGGAGGGGAGCATTCCCTTCTGACCCCAAAGAAAAGACAGTTTTGAGTTGCAGTACTTAGTGTTAATTTAGAACCTGCAGAGACTGAAGGTGCCCGAAGGACCTTAGGAGTGTGGGCAGGAGAACAGAGGAGAGGGACCCCTTGCAAAGGCCAGAGGAAGAAGGAAGCGGATTTCCTGGAGTTGTGGCCCCACCAGGCGTTAGTTGCCTGCCCACATCTTCAGCTCAACCTGGCTGATTTTTGTGCCTAACTCAGGCCCTTCTCCTGGCTTGCCTGGAGTTGTACATGGCCCAGGGTAGGACCGGAAACATAATCCCGACTTCCTCTCCCACCTTATGTAAATGCTGATTTATGGCCTAAAGTTGCTGCCCAGTTCACGGCCCCTGAGCAGCCCTGCCGCCTCACTATGCACGACGAGGAACAATATTGAAAAAGCTCTGCATCGGAACCAACAGATTTTAAAAATCATTTTGTTTCAAGAGGAGAAACTGTTGGAGGTAATTAGCAAGCTCAGCAACTCTGGCGAAAACCCCCAAGTGCCACTGAGAGAGGCCGATGAAGTCCCTTGCAAGAAGCTGGGCTCAGAATGAAGGCCTTTTATGCTCTCCAGGCCTGATATATATATATATATATTTCTGTTCATCTGCCTCCTCCCAGCTGCCTCACTCCCTACACCACAACCCAGTGTTTTGACACCACAACTAACCTCCAAAAAAGGAGGCAGAACACCCCCAGCTAAAAGAGGGCATGCCCGACTCTGAAGAAAGTGCTACAGTTTTCCAGATGCCTGGCAGTTCTGTCCTGCAAATTTGTTTCCTTCTTTAAAATGTTCCCCCCTTCATTTCTCGCACTCAGTGAAGCATCTCTTTGTAAGACCCTTAAACCTTTTTTTTTCCTCATCTCCGTGACACAGGGCCTTGCTTTACGACTTTCTGACTTTCTGCACCAAGTGCTCCTTGAAATATACACAAGGCTTTGCATAAGCCTCGGATAAAAGGCTCTCTGTAATGTCACTTAAGATGCCTGGTTGCAAGAGTCACCCTCTTGCTCAGCAGCCTTCAATGGCTCCCCACTGTCTGCATGGTAAGGATCAAACTTCTAGGCTGGCAGTCAGGGCCTTCCACACAGGGGTCTGGCCTCTGCTGATCTCCTGCCCTAACCCTCTGCTCTGACCCAGTGACCCACTCTGTGTGTTTGTCCAAACTGCTGGTGGCAAGCATTCCTACCTCTCATGCTTCCCTGGAAGCCTGGAATGCCTTTTTCTTCTGTTCTGCTTGGCTCAGAACAGAGAAGCAGAACAGAACAGAGGTTCCTGCTTTCCCTCTAGCCCTGTTCATGTTTCCCTCTTCAAGAACTTCCCCTGTCCCATCCTGCGGGGCATCCCCCAGGGACTCCAGTAACATCCACTGGGCTGAAGAAGACCTTGAAACCTGGCCTAAAGGATTTTTAACATTTCCTTTGGCCTTCACTCATACCCTTCATTCAGCTCCTTCAATGTGCCTTTGTGTGGATCACTTTTATCCCTTCTTAACTAAACTGGAAGTCGCTGTTTTAAATCTATTTGTATCTTCAGGCCTGGTGCTCTACTCACAGCAAGTCCCAGTAAATATTTGGTGATGAGGATAAAATGGCAACGGCTATCAAATATTGTCCGTTTGTGTGTAGACACACACAGCCGCGCCAAGCACCAAGGACCAAGTTCCTGGTCTGTATTCTAAACATTTCTCCAGCCTTGCCTCCTCTTGCCCGTTAGCCTCTCTGGCGCCTCCTGGCTTTGCACTTCATTGTTCTGTTCCATTTCCAGTACCTCTTCCCCATGGGCGCCAGATGGTATCTGTCCAGCTTCCACACCGGCTCCTCCTTGTCCTGATTTGAGCCCCGTTGACCTGCCTGCCCCACAGTGTCCTATGCCTGAACGGCAGCTCTTAGGGAAGAGCATTTGTCATCTGGGTGGCCTGTCCTTCCAAGAGAACCAAACTGTTAGAAGGAGGAGGGGCCAACTCTCAGGCAAGACTTTTGAGGAAGACAGAGAGATGCTTCCCGGTTAGCTGCAGGTCTGTTGTGCACAAAGAGGCATTGAACCTATAAAACTAGGCTAAACTATAAAACTGAGTCTCTGGGAGATCCTGGCTAAACCCTAATATTGGCCTTGACTGGGAGGATTCTGTCTCCACCCAGTTCTCATGCTGTTAACCTCAACCTTGCCATATAAGCTAGATGCCTTCTTTTTGAATTGAGCTACAATTCACAAACCATAAGATGTACTCTATAAAATAGATTCCTTAAAATTTTTGTTTTCTATAAAAATGAAATATGGTAGATTCTCACTCCCATCCCGACTTTCTATTTAAAAAGGTATAAATATGGTTGAAAATTCAAAAGAGATGTTGTATAGCATAAAGTTAGTCTCAAAAGTCATTTCAACATAGAAAAGAGATTGTTATACATATTATGCCCACATATACAAATGCAATAGAATTAGAGAAATAAATATCTATTTTAACCTTGAGGGAAGGAAGCCCTTCTTAAGAAAGATACAAAGCAGAAGCCATAAGAAAATATTGATAAATTTGATAACATGAAACTTTGAAAAGATAAATTTCCCAGTCTCTAATGTTCCCATTTTTTCAATCCTTCAGTGTCCCTGTCTTAGGCAGCAACAGTTTGTCATTTTTCAGCCGTGCTTCCAGATGTAGCCTCTGCAGATTAAGGAAAGTATGAATATATAAACAAGTTCTGGCATACTATACACAGGGTTCTGCATTCTGTTTTTCACTCAATGTGTCTTTGAGATTATTCTACAACAACGCACGTAGAGCTGCCTCATTTTTTCCAATGGCTAGTACTCCACTGTAGGACAATACCCTCATTTAATTAAGTAGTCTCCTACTGGAGAGCATTTGGGCTGCTTCCAGTCTTTTGCAACTACACATAATATTGCAGTTAATAACGAATGGACTTTTAATTGAAAGTTTTGAAGAACATACATGGGTGAAACTAGAATTTACAAAGAAAACTATTTCTGAAAAGATATGTGTAAACCACATTTAATAAACCAATAATTTCTAGAATCTGCTGTTTCACTAAACAGTCAACTTTTAGAGCTGACTAGGACTTCAGGGACTGTTTTCATCCAGTCCCTGTTTCATAGTAACTGCAGTAACAGCATCTCAGAGAATCCTGAGGTTAAGAATGTTGGGGCGCCTGGGTGGCTCAGTCGGTTAAGCGTCCGACTTCAGCTCAGGTCACGAGCTCGCGGTCCGTGAGTTCAAGCCCCGCGTCGGGCTCTGGGCTGATGGCTCAGAGCCTGGAGCCTGCTTCTGATTCTGTGTCTCCCTCTCTCTCTGCCCCTCCCCCGTTCATGCTCTGTCTCTCTCTGTCTCAAAAATAAATAAGCGTTAAAAAAAAATTAAAAAAAAAAAAAGAATGTAAAGCTAGGAAGGGCACCTATAATAACTCTCTCATTTTTAACTAAGATTCAGAGAGGATACATGGCTTCTCTAAGGTCACACAGCTGCTGAATGGAAGGGTCAGGGCACAAACCCCATATTATTCTATTTCCTTTTGCCATCCTGCATGGATCATCATAATCATTAGTTCCAGCAAGTCTCTTTGTAAGCCAAGGACTCCCATCTCTTCAGTTTCCTTACGGCAGTACGCAAAGATATAAAAAGAAGAAACTTACAAACAACAATAAGCAGTGGGAGACGGGAGGTCTTTTGGAAGAGAGTGGGATGTTTTTTGAATAGACTTCTTGCCATTATATTATGTTATTATAATCTTAATTGATCTTCATGGCCATCAACCTGTTGAGTCCCTAAAAACTCCTAACCAGACTCATTTGGTCAATAAGATTACTTAGTATTTTCAAAGTGCAGAAAGTGGGTTGAGTTAACACTACAGAAATGGAGGAATTCTCTCAGTTCCTAAGATCCCAGTTCCTAAGATCCCATGAGGGACCCAGGGGAAGGCCCAGGAATGCACTTTTCTCTGGCCTAAGACACTAGCCCTCTAGTCCTCTCTATCCACTCTCTTCTGTCCCCTCCCCAGTCTGCCTATCACAGGCCATCGTAAGGGGCCTGCAAGGGACATTCCACACGAGCCCATGTCCACTTCCTCTGTGGCTTGCCAATAGCAGGTGTTCTGTGACAACTTAGGAGTCAACAGCCACTCCCAACCCCACTTCCACTTGCACTAGACATGGTGAAAGGCTCAGCATTTCCTCCACCATCTCTCCAGGGAGGTTGTGCTGAACCACCCAGCTGGCATTTAGGATCTGACTTGTCCAGTGACAGAGAAGAAGAAAACCGGCCAGAGCAGTAGCAGAGGTAACCGTGCCCAGCGTGGTTTACAGGGTACTTTCCCTCACGTTCCTTTTTTTTTTTTATTTTTATTTTTGTGGTGGGGGGGGGGGCACGAGTGGGAGAGACAGAGACAGAATCTTAAACAGGCTCCAGGCTCTGAGCTGTCATCCCAGAGCCCAACATGGGGCTCGAACCCACGAACCGGGAGATCGTGGGACCTGAGCTGAAGTTGGACAGCTAACAGACCGAGCCACGCAGGCGCCCCTACCTCACGTTCTTGATTCTTTTACTCACTCGTGCGACATGCATTTATTGAATCCCTACTGTGTGCTCTGTGCTAGGTACTCGGCATACAGAGATCAAGAAGATCCAGCCTCCCCCTTTAAGGTGTTCATGGTTTGTGAGGGAGACAGACATGTGCAAAAGCCAGAGCAATTAGTGACACGCTGTCACTGTCAATGTGCTCAGGGGTCTGCTGGGCTTAGAGGAGGAGCTGGTCACTTCTGCCAGGCCAGAGGAGAGAGGAATGTTAAGAAAGGTCCAGGGTGGCCCCGGTGCCTCTCATGGTACCTGTGCTTGGTGAATGCTGTGGAATTAATGAATGAGAAGCTTCCTGGAGGACCTGATTGTGAGCGGAGTCCTAAGAAATGAGTAGGTGTCCACCAGGTAGCAAAGAGACTCAGGGCATACTCGACATGGGGAGCAGCTCAGGCAACTGCAGCAGAGGCATGACATGGTCCCCTCGGGAACTGCAAGCAGCAGGGTGTGATGGAGCACTGGTGGGACAGGGTGTTGAAAGGGGCAGGCAGGGGCCGGGTCACGTGCCAGCCTTTTGTGTCGGCTAAGAGGTTTGGACCTTAGGTGAGGGCAGTAGGAGCCACAGAGGACTGGCTGTGTGTGTGTGTGTGTGTGTGTGTGTGTGTGTGTGAGAGAGAGAGAGAGATTTTCATTTTGAAAGATCATTCATTCAGCTGTGATGTGGAGGCATGACTGGAGATGGGGAAGATGGGCAGCAAAGAGACCAGAGAGGAGGTCACTGCAGTCATTGGGGCAAGATGGAGGAATCTAAGCCAGAGTGGTGCAGGAGGGAGGGGCTGGATTAGGAAGGCATCAGGGAGTTGGGTGGACAGGCCGTGAGGACCAATCAAATGTATAGAGCAAGGGAGAAGTTGAAGTGTTTGCTCAGGTGTCTACTTGAGACATAGGAAGAAGAACAGATTTTTGGGGAGAGACGATGAGTCTAATTTCAGACATGTTGAGTTGGAGGTACTCTGGGACATCCGAGAGAGATGTCTAGCGGGCAGTTGGACATACGGGTCTGGGGCAGGAGATCCCCCAGTGATGGCGATGGAGGGTGTTGCCCTCTGTGAATCCTAACTAAGCCATCCCAAATAAACCATTTAAGTAAAAATGATGACTTACTGTGTCAACTTCAAGACAAGTTCCAAACCCGATTACCTCCCTTCAACCCCTCTGTCTGTCAGACTTTCTGGAGCAGACATTTGGGGATCCCCGGAACATAGAAGGCGCTTGGAGATAGGGAAGCTGATGGCATCATGGAAGCCGATGGCAGCATGGAGAGACACAGTAGGAGGTGAGGGGATCACCATTGAAGAGGCACGGTGTAAAGGAATCAGCAGTAGAGACTGAGAAGGAACCAGTGGTGAGGAAGGAAGAACCCCAGGAGAGCACGGTGTCATAGAAGCTGAGGGAAGAGGGAACTTTGCATTTGATGAAAACAGGGACCATGATTTTGTGCACCTAGTATGGCATGTGGCACATAGAAAGTTCTCCATAAGTATTTATTAGATTGAGTTGAAATCCATCGACTGTTGGCATCAAGAAAGAGAAGACTGAAAAGAATGATTGACTTGGGAATTAGGGGCTAATGGAGCTGTGCCATGGGGGCTTCTCATTTGGTCTCACCTCCCTGTGACATTGGCAGGGCGGGCGTCACCTGCCGCAGGGTTGCAGTGGCACTTGCAAGTTCTAGAACCCAGGTTTCCTGCCCCCACATCCACCTGGGTAGGGAAATAGGGAGGCATCCAAGGGAGCGTCAGCGCCTTTCATTTCTGATATTAATGCCCCAAGCCAGTAGAACCAGGGACAGGGAGGCTGTTACATTCAGCATTTATGGCATTTGTCCGTATTTGTGACTACTAGGTGGCTGCAGTCCTCTCGGATGTGTGGCGATTTAAGTTAGACTCTTTTCACAGAGGAGAAGACAGAAGCTTGAGTGTAGGTGTTATCTTGGGGGGCCAGAGGAAGCATTGTGAACATGGTGGGGCGGTCCAGGTCTTAGGACTCGGCTACATTCAGGAGAAAAAGAATGAACTGGAAGGATACGTGGTGGCTCACTGAAAGCCTGAAGAACAAAGGCTCAGAAATCAGTCGGGACCTGTGGGCAGTTGGGTGGCTGGCACCAAAGTGGAGGCATCACTGCTGCCAGCTGAGCTGGATGCTGCCACCCCCTCCGGAGTGAGTTCTGAAGTCTCCTTGCCACTCACTCCACTGGCAGAACCCAGGCTGAGCATCTGGCTGTCCAGCTCAGGTCCCATGCCCATGTTCTCACTGCTGGGCGGTACTGAAGAATGAGGCCCTGAGGTTCCAGCTTGCCTAGCAGCAGGTGGAACTCTGCCTCCCACCAGGATTCACAGTGCCAGGTCCCTGAGAGTGGACATGGGAGGAGGAGACGGAGCCTCCCCCTTAGGCCACTGAAAATATCTACATCTTGATCTTAATCTTTCTTGACATTTTTCTGACTCTTTTGGCCTCCAGCTAAACTGCAGGATTCTTACATGCTCCGGAGAACTAAGCACTTCATTAGCGATGGGATTTCTCCTCTGGAGTCTGAATGATTCCAGTGGAAAAGACAGGTCATCCCAGCATCTGGGTCCTCCCTGCACATTTGATTCCACTTGGAAAACTTCAGCGCTGCCTTGTGAGGACAGAGTCCAAGGCTTGGCTCTCGCTGGCTAAGAGGCAGTTACAGCTTGAATTCTGTTTCTCCTCTGGGCTTGGGCAAGACTCTCCGGGCCGTGAGGTATTTGGGAGGTCCAACCTTGCTTTTCAGAGTGGAGGTTGGAGTTCTGGCTTCAGGCTTGGTTTGTGGAATGACTGAGGTCCCTGGTGCCCAAGCTGTCCAAAGCAACAAGACTGGGCACCTCTCCAGTTCTGAAAATATTCTACCCAGGATCCTGCCTGAGAGAGAGAGAGAGAGAGCTAAAGGAGCGAGGGCTTCGTGTGCCGGGGGCTGCTGGGTCTCCTCATCCACACAATGAGAGCGTGTTGGGTTAGGGGAGCACTGACTCTCTTCTTATCCTCAAATCCTCTGGTTGTAGCTCTTTGAAGCAAGGGCACCTTGTCTGAAATCTTGATCATTCAGTTCCAATAGCCTTAGACGAAGGAATTAATTTCCTTTAAAAAGAAAAAGGGGCACCGGGGTGGCTCAGTCAGTTGAGCGCCCGACTTTTTTTTTTTTTTTTTAATGTTTATTGATTTTTGAAGGAGAGAGAGAGAGAGAGAGAGAGAGCGAGCAAGAGCGGGGGAGGGGCAGAGAGAGAGGGAGACACAGAATCCGAAGCAGGCTCCAGGCTCTGAGCTGTCAGCACAGAGCCCAACGGGGGGCTTGAACCCACCAGCTGTGAGATCATGACCTGAGCCGAAGTTGGACACTTAACCGACTGAGCCCCCCAGGCGCCCCTATTTATCCCTTTTAGTATGAATACACATATGCTTTGCTGCAGAAATCCAAACTAGTGAGTTTGATTACGGGTGTGCTGCCGCAGCAGACTCTTGATTTTGGCTCGGGTTATGATCTCACGGTTGGTGGGATTGAGCCCCATGTCAGACTCTGCACTGACAGTGCAGAGCCTGCTTGGGATTCTCTCTCCCTCTCTCTCTCTCTGCCCCTTCCCTGCCCTGTCTCTCAAAATAAATAAATCAACATTTAAAAAAAAAAAAAAGAAAAAGAAAAATGTAGTTTTGTGGGGTTTTTTTGTTTTTTTTTTTTAATTTTTTTTTTCAACGTTTTTATTTATTTTTGGGACAGAGAGAGACAGAGCATGAACGGGGGAGGGGCAGAGAGAGAGGGAGACACAGAATCGGAAACAGGCTCCAGGCTCCGAGCCATCAGCCCAGAGCCTGACGCGGGGCTCGAACTCACAGACCGCGAGATCGTGACCTGGCTGAAGTCGGACGCTTAACCGACTGCGCCACCCAGGCGCCCCAAGAAAAATGTAGTTTTGAACTTACTGGGCTCAGGCTGTGATGACTGCCAGCCTTCTAAGAGTCTCTTTCCTGGTGCCTTGAAGTGGGAGCCTGCTGCCTCCACAAAGCTGGATGTATCGTGGGCTAGGTTCTTACACCTGGACTAGAGGCGATTCCAAGGGGGTCTTGGTCACCAGTGTGGGGTCAGGATGGCCCTTGGGAAGGACAAGCTGGGGTGTTCCTGGCTAGTACTCTGGCAGGAACTAGAGTTGATACTGACTTGTGCATTCTTGGCCCGATGAAATGAAATCGTGTTACAAGCAACACCGAAATGGAAAAGCGGGCTTGAAGGACCTGGTTATTTTACTGAAACACAGCTGTGAACACGTCCCCCCTCTTAAAAACCTTTGAGAGCTGCCAGGTCCTGCAGGAGAAAGCTCGGAATGGCGTGCGAGGCCCACTTTGGAGGCCTCGTCCACCCTTCCACCTCTTCTCCTGCCATCCCCTCCGCCCTCCCAGCGCGGCCGGTTGTGTTCGCTCTGCTGCTTAATGCACTTTTGCTCCTCTGTGCCTTGTGTGTTGTTGCTTCCTTTCCCTGGAATGTCCGCCCTGCCCTTTTCCTCCTGGCAGATGCCCACAGGATCCACCAGAAGTCACCTACTTCCCTACCGCTTTCCTGAGCCTCCACCTTAGCGTCGGCAGCGGAACTTCCCCGCGGTAGGACTGGCATCCCCTGCAGGTGTGCGTGGCTCCTCGCTGGTGCAGAACTGCGCCTGGCACACAGTAGGTGTCCCATGATGGGGCTGGAAGGACAGCCTGAGGGGATGTGAGAGAGCAGTGGGCAGGCCCAGGGCCTGGCGTGGACGTGTGTGGTGGGTGAACTGTTTGTCTACATGGAAGCCTCCCTTTGCACCTACTGGTGGAACCACTGCTTTGGTGGCTTTGCTATTCCACTGAGCCTGCCCACTAGGCCCTGGTGAAGGGGGGGAAGGGGATCTAGGGGCACAAAGCATGGCTTCTGGGTCCCCCTCACCCTGAGAAGGACTCTGAGGAGGCATCTGTGAGAAGGAGCTGGTTAAAGGTGACACCCTCCTCACTGGTCCCAACCCGTAAGAAAAGGATCAATACCAGCTTCCCTTAGAGGATTCCTTAGTTTCCATGGCTGGCACTGTCTTCTGGCTTTGCACAGGGAAGGAACTAGGAAAAACAAGTCAGCAGACCACGAAAGAAGAGACTGAGGCTCTTTAAAATAAACGCCTTATTTAATCTGGTGACAGGACCGGCCATGGCTCTTCCTGTTGTGGGGGAAGAGGAACAGATCCTCCTGGCTATGATTGCAGCATACAGTGGGAGCCCCAAAGCCGGGACTTGGGGTCTCAGTTTGTCTATGAGAGACTTAAACTACATGTGGTTCTTTCCCGCTGAGAAATTCCACAACAGTTGTCTGGGGTCTGCCACTTAGAGAGCTCTGTGGAGCAGCATCTTCCTGCCACGGCGGATGAGGTGGACTTTCTTTCTTCAAGTTGAACCGCCCTTAGGGCTGAGCCCACACGTGCATGGGTCTGCTTGACCAGTGATGAGTGCATGACTTATGCTGTTTGCAGAATATGTTTCCAGAACTTAGAAGCACGTAGTATTTCTAAGATGTCATTTAGGAATCCATCGAAATGTGTTTTTGTTCTTGGCTCCTGGGGAGGAGCTTGGGTGTTGGAGCGGGTTTGATGTCTAGGGAAGTACTGGCTTGTTTTGGAAGGGACAGCATGTGGGATCTGCCTTTGTTTCTGCCTCCACGGGACCTGCTCCCCCCTCCTGTCCATCCCAGTTCTCTACCTCCCTACCTACATCTCTCTGTCCTCCTTCGTCATACTCCACAGCAAATTGATTGAGTTACCTCCAACATTCAGTCCTAGGATGTGTACTCCAGATGCCAGACCCACTGGGGACTTAGGGAAAGCAGATTTTAAGAGTAGAACTTGATTGCTAGGATTGAGAGATATTGTCAGGAAAACTATCTTGGAAAATAGGCAATCCCGGTAACTCACATACAACAATATATTTTTAAATTTTTTTTTTCAACGTTTTTTTTTTTTTTTTCAACGTTTTTTATTTTTATTTTTGGGACAGAGAGAGACAGAGCATGAACGGGGGAGGGGCAGAGAGAGAGAGGGAGACACAGAATCGGAAACAGGCTCCAGGCTCCGAG
>NW_026057582.1:27604406-27733922 GCF_023721935.1 Panthera uncia
AATCGGAAACAGGCTCCAGGCTCCGAGCCATCAGCCCAGAGCCTGACACGGGGCTCGAACTCACGGACTGTGAGATCGTGACCTGGCTGAAGTCGGACGCTTAACCGACTGCGCCACCCAGGCGCCCCAATATATTTTTAAAAAGTAGAACTTGAAGCCATTAAAAAATGTCAATTTCCTTTTACCTATCAGTATTACTCTTGGCAATTAATTCTAAGGAAATGATTCTAAAGAGGAAAAGAGCTATATGCATAAAGATATTTATAGCAACATTGTTTAAAATAGCAAAATTAGGCTGTTTAAACAGCCTAAATGTTCCACATAGCTATGTAATTCATGAATTCATGACACCTAGATCCAGTGGAATATTGTGCCATTGTTAAATGAATATGAAGGTGATATTAATTCACAGGAAAATGTTGATGAATTTCGGTGAAAATGGTTTCTGTTTTAGCAGGCAAAATTGCACACATACTTCAGTGGGTAAGAACTGATTACATTGGTCATGGTATAAATTGGCATAAGGTAAATACTGGATTTAGGTGAAGTGGTTATGAATAGAGTATTTGTGTGTTTGCAATTGTTTTAGTAATGTATGTAATTTATATACCTTTTTTTTTTTTTAAGACCTTAAGGTAGCAAAGACTTTGGATGTGGGTGGGAAGGCCAGGGGGAGGAACCTCCAAGCCTCGCATCTGTTACCACGGGGAAGACAGAACTGCTGTGTCTTATCAGCCACCTGCACTGCAGGGGCTGGAGAATTCAGATTGGCTAACGGAGTCTTTTAGTAATGGAAGGCCTGACTTCACAGACTGTCGGACTGTATAACTCTGGGGCTCCCGGCATGGACTCTGCCTGATGCAGGTGACCCCCCCCCCCAAGTGGCCTCAGAGCCCCCAGACGATTCTTCACACCTGGTTTTCCAGGGAACCAGCCCCATGAGTATGTGTGGCCCTGAGGCCCGCCTCTGAGCCACCCACTCACCTCTAAGCTGCCCGGTCTCAGCCACAGAGGGAGGAGGCCTGTTCTCTCTTCTGCAGTTCCAGCAGGCAGCAGGGAGGGTGTGCTTTGCACACTGACCTCCTGCAGCCCTGCCTCACCCAGGTATAGAGCCCTAGTGAGTTAGTGTCTTGGGTGTTTACAGTATTGCACATATTTATTAAAGTACTGAAACTCTGAGTTGCCCTTTATTGCTAGCCTCATAAACCCCCCCCCCCCACATTTATCCAGTCTACCTCTGGCTTAGCAGTCAGGGCCCTGTGAACCCCCATCTTGCCATGAGCTCTGCTGGGACTCGCAGCTGCCGGTGTGGCCTTGTGGCTGAGCAGCTGACCTTCTTCTGACCACCTTCTCATATCTCTGGCATCTCAGAACCTTGGGACTCCAACACTCCCCCTTGGTTTTGCCTCTCTGCATGTGCGCGTGCTTGCGTGTGTGTGTGTGTGTGTGTGTGTGTGTGTGTGTGTAGCCATTTCTTCTTAGTGGGGAGCTTTCTTGACATGTGGAGTGTCTATTTGGAGGGCCTGCAATCCTCCTTTCCCTGTGACCAGTGTGGTTCAGGGCAGGAAATGGAGACTCCTCGGTGTTGTTTGGAGTCTGAAGTGGGTGGGGGCTGGAGAGCCCTGGGCAGACCTTGTGCGGGCAGGTTGGAGCCTGCTAGAACAGAAGCCACCGTAGCAGTGCACGTGTGGAGAGATGTCCAGGCCCTGCTGGGGCCCTGGTGATTTATCTCAAGCACCGATCTGCTAAAACCAAATTCCAGAACTGTCAAAGATTTGGAGTTTCTTTGTTCTGAGATCAGGCTAAAGTGGGGCCTGGTGGCTAGAGGTTTGCCAGGGTGAGGGAGAAATTGGACAGCACGTGGGCTCAGGGCTCACCTGGACTCATGAGGGGTACTGAGGCCAGTTTCCAGTCTTCCACCGTGTGTTTGGAGGCGGGGGTAAAGAATGTCCACATGCTTCCCTAGAATATTAGGTACATTCCTAGATGCCGTGGTCCCATCTCCACCCCCTACAGCGACCTGGAGCCTGCTCTAATGGGGTCATTGCTGGTGGTGTGTGTATTAACTACCACAGAATCTAAGTAACAAGCTGTCTTCCTGAGCCCAGGACCCAGCAAGTAGGGCTCGTCTCAGTTCCCTAATTTAGAGACCACGTGCGTGCCCCAGGGTTGTCAGCAGCTAGACTTCTTGAAGCTTGAAACACATTTCCATAGAAACAATGCTATAAATGGCGATTGGGTTCCTAGGCTAGCCCGCAAAGAGCCCTGGTGTCACCTCTGGAGTTGCTGAAATAAGGTATTAGTAAAATTGAGAGTGAAAACGCAGCACTAAGAGCTAGCACCCAGGACGTTAGAGGTTAAATGGTGTGGGTTTATTTGTGTGATTTTGTTTCTTTAGAGAGAGATGTCTTTCAGAGACCTCCTGGTAAGGGAAGCTCTGGGGCAGGCCCCCTGCCCACAGACATAGCCCTTTCCCTCCCAATTTCCATCCCTTTTTCCTTCCTCATCAAGCTGGGAACCTGGGCCTCCCTGCTTCTAGGGAGTTTGGCTGGGGTATTTTTATGGTGACTAAATCCTGTTCAGTGGCCCTTACATCATCAATATCATCATCATCGCCATCATTGTTATTTAAACCATCTTGATCAAGTTAGAATAAACATTACACCTTAGCAATTTATGTTGTTCAGAATCCTCTTCTGATTGCTGCTAATGTTCCTGGGGATGTTTTAACATAGTTTGTGGGTCCACCTTTACTATTTCCTTGTGTTCATTTTGTCACCGTAGCATGATTTCATCAAGTGTTTTCATCAGATTGTTTCCATGTGCCAGCCTTTTCATGTTTCCTTCTGTTACCATACCATAGTCTGAATGGATTTCATTCTTTGGGTCTATATACAGGTGCCATGAGCCTCTCTTGTAAAAACTCCTCTGTGATGGCATTTTAAATTATATTCATGGAATCTGGTCTCCCAACCGTAATTACCTGATCAAGGTCTTCAACTCTTGCAACACAATGCCAAATCACATTCTAGAAAGGTCTGAACAGCTTATAGTGGCCCAGCAATGTCTGTGCAGCTGTTTCCTAATGGCCCTGCCATCAGCAGCTTTCTTGTTTTATTTATTTATTTGCACGTGGACTCCAGGCCATGATGGGTCCTTAATGGTGTTTTAATTTGCATATCTTAAATTGCTGCTGAGACCTGTACATTCTTTCTCTTGATGATTTACTGTTTGTGTTTCCTCATGTGTCAACCTGTGTTCATCTTCCGTGACTGCGGAACCTCCCCACCTTCTTCCGTCTCCTTAGACTACTTTCCTATTGGGAGACACAAAACCCTGCCTTCCTCACTCCCTCCCTCCCTCCTGGGTGGGGCTCCACCCCTGGCCTGGGCTAACCCGTCTGCACACCTGCCTGGCTCACCCCCTTGCTGACTGGGACTGATGCTCTGGGCGTGGAAGGAGGAGAAATGGAGAGGGACAGGCACTGGGGGCCTGATGGAAGCTAAAGAGGGGGTAGGTGTGAGACAGGGGCCTGCCTGAGTGGTTCCAAACTAGGTTCATACAGTGACCTCCTTGGAGGGGGCTGCTGGGGAGATTCTGGGAGGAGCCACACACAGGCTGTCAGGGCTGGAGAGGGCATTGGAGTTCATCTGATTCAAGGGTCACCCACTCAAAGGCCCGTAGGGAACAGGGGCATTCTCAATAGGAAAGGCTGGCTGGGTATAAGAAAACAGCACAAGTGAGGTGGTCAGTGGCCAGGGAAGGGGTGGAGAGTTAGGGTGTATGAGTCCCACCATGGCTCTGCTCCTACCCCGGTGTTGCTCTCTCCTAACGCTGTGCTATTCACCTCATGGAGCTACTTTGCTCCGCCTCCAAGAAGGAGGGCTCAATGTGGCCAGTGTTCCAGTCTTTTTCATGACAAACCAGAAATCCTGATTTTTCGTTTAAATCTCCTGCTTAGAAAAAATGTTGGTAGCAACTGTAATTCACTTCAGATCAAATGCATTTTTTTTTTAATTTTTTTTTTCAACTTTTTTTAATTTATTTTTTTGGGGACAGAGAGAGACAGAGCATGAACGGGGGAGGGGCAGAGAGAGAGGGAGACACAGAATCGGAAACAGGCTCCAGGCTCCGAGCCATCAGCCCAGAGCCTGACGCGGGGCTCGAACCCACGGACCGCGAGATCGTGACCTGGCTGAAGTCGGACGCTTAACCGACTGCGCCACCCAGGCGCCCCTCAAATGCATTATTATATGGGTCAAATAAAACCTATCTGGGTGTGAGGATGGATTGTGAGCCTCCAGTCTGTAACTCCTCATTATTCAGCTTCCTTACTGGGAAAACATAAGTTCGGAGACATATGCTCATAGAGCAGAGGGAAGGGCTCAGAGAGTCCAGGGGTTGAATTCCATCTGTATGACCTTGGAAGAGCTGTTTCACCATTCTGAAAGTCAGCTTCCTTATCTGTATAATGGGGACAATGGCTTACTCTCTGGGTGGATCCAGTGGATCCAGTGGGCTCAAATCACATCAAGCATTTAGTAGATCTTCAATAAACATGTTGATAGAGCCTGCATGGGATCATCCAGAAAACTAGAGGAAGAACCAGGCTTAGCACTTTGCCCTCCTGACTCCCAGTCCAGAGCTTGTTCCATATCACTTTGGCCTGCATCCATGGCAGTTTCTGGAGGCATCTGGAACAGGGGTCCTTCTGATCCCTAGGAAATTGTAAGTCACTTTATGAAAGCTTGATTGCCCGACAGCTACTGAGCTCAGGTAACGGGGTCTCTCAGTTCTGTGGACTTCACCTTGCAGGCTCCAGAACCCAGGAGACTGAGCCTCAGTAGTCGTAGTTGTGGTAGCAGTAGTATTGAACCTAAGAAACCAGTAATTGTAAGCTGCACCATTATTTTATGTACAACTAAGAAAGAGAAAATGCTACTGATTTAACCACGACGTGCTATCACTTACAAGACGCGTCCTGATTTCAGAGATGTTAACTGTGCATTTGGAATGGAAGAAATAGTAATAAAAGTCATAATGATAATGTTACATTTTACTGCTTACATCAAATTCTCACATATATGATTTTTATTTGTGCATTGATCAACAGGCATTTACTGAGCACCCACCATATGTAGGCACTGTGTAGGTGCCAGGGATCCAAAGTGATGAAGATCTAGGCTGTGCTCTGATCCTAGGAGGGAGATAGCTCTGTAAGCAGCACGATGTGTAGAACAATGCATCAGGATGGAGGAAAGATGAACAAGGGCATACCATGGGAGTTTAGGGGAGGAAGTGGCCACTCTGATTCTTAGGAGCAGAGACAGAGACAGTTAGGGGTGCTTGGGATTGACTTAGGAAGTGTTCTTAGGAGGAGGGGAGTGAAGGAAGCAGGCTAGGGCTGGGGGGGAAGCTATGCAAGGAAGGATGTGTTGCAGCTGGAGCTAGCTTCAGCCAGACCCCACAGGGATCCCAGAAGGATGAATTGCACCAGCACAGAATTGGTCTCACCTTGAGGCAAGGGGCCTGACCTTTTGGACCCATTCCCCTGCCCCACCCCCTAGTCAATCATTGGCTGCAGTGCTCTCTGGTAACAAAGTCTCCCTTTGATTTTTTTTTTTTTTAATCTTTATTTTTGAGAGAGAGAGACAGAGTGTGAGCAGGGGAGGGACAGAGAGAGAGGGAGACACAGAATCTGAAGCAGGCTCCAGCCTCTGAGCTGTCAGCACAGAGCCCGAAGCGGGGCCTGAACCCACGAACCGTGAGATCATGACCTGAGCCGAAGTCGGATGCTCAACCCACTGAGCCACCCAGGCACCCCCAAAGGCTCCCTTTGAAAAGGGGGTGGCCAGGGGCGCCTGGGTGGCTCAGTCAGTCGGTTAAGCATCTGACTTCGACTCAGGGCATGATCTCACGGTTCGTGGGTTCGAGCCCCGTGTCAGGCTCTGTGCTGACAGCTCAGAGCCTGGAGCCTGCTTCGGATTCTGTGTCTCCCTCTTTCTCTCTCCCTTCCTCGCTCTCTCTCTGTCTCTCTCTCTCAAAAATAATTATTTAAAAAAATTAAAAAAAAAAAAGAAAAGGGGGTGGCTGTGAGCCCTTAGTAGCCAACACAGGCTTGATAAAGGAGATCTGGGAGGGCTCCTGCAGTATACATTCCAGTGGCCTTCCTCTGCTTAGAGGGATCAAGGAAGGCTTCCTGGAAGAGCTGTCATTAAGCTCAAGTCTAATGGGAGACTGGGGTGTGGGTTTACCTGTGGATGAAGGTGGGGGGAGGAGGAGCATGTGTGAGCTAGCAGGCATCTTGGAGCACTTCAAGTTGCTTGGCTGTGTGGCCCTGGGGCTGGGAAGTAGGGCAGGGCCGGATTGTGCCTGAAGTGTATACACCTAACAGTTTGGCTAACGGTCTCAGCTTTTTGCAGTAGGATGCTGGGAACTGTTGCAAAGGGATGTGATCGCTCTGATGGCAGTGCCGATGGTAAGTGTGCAAGACTAGAAGCGGGGAGATCCATCAGGAGATGAGGGAAGGTGATAGCCAACCCTTATAAAAGACTTCATATGTGCCAGATACTGTTAAGCTCTTATCTCCATTTAGCAGATGGAAAAACCAAGTGGTTAAATAACGCGCTGAAGGTCATCAAGCTCACGTGAGGCATGATTTGGATTCAGGGCGCGGCTTTTGCTCTTAACCTGTATTCTCCCCTGAACATGAATTTGGGATTCTAGTCCATGATGTATCAGTATTTGTTTTCACTTAAAAATGATGCTCCTAAGCATACCCCATTGCACACACTAGATCTTGTGGGTCCCGTTCCTCCTGGCCCACTGCCACAGGGTGGGGAGGCTGAGCTCCAGAGAACAGCCAGTCATGGAGTCTGTCTCCGGCTGGCTCTGCGGGAGGCACGGCACTGTGCTGAAAGGAGACCTTTGGGGAGCCGGCAGCCCGGGCTCTGTGAAGAAAGGGTGTTTCTGCCCCCGTGGCCCTGCTGGCCCGCCCTCCCTGGCAGCCACACCTGTTTTGTCCTTCTCCCTGCACCCAGCCAGACGGCTCTCCCAGAGTGACAGCAGCAACTGGGGACATCTGCGGAAGCTCCCTCTCGGGCCTGACAAAGGCTCTCAGAACCTGGCTCGGGCCTGCAAGAGAGAGAGGTGGAGGCGAGGGTAAGTGGGAGGACCAGAGGCTGCAGACAGCTGTGGGCTGGTGTGGCCCTGCCCCAGAACAGGTGAAGTAAATGTGAACTGAGGAGGTGGGTCCCCTGGGTTTGCAAGGGTGAAAGAGAAGACAGTGCAGGGACTTCTCAGCACACGCTGGTTTCACTTAATGGCTGGGGTGGTTTTGAGCTCCCTGTCCTCAGAAAGGACAAAAAGCGGTGAGGAGAAGCCATGGCCATCAAAAGAGTGTCCCTATTCGGGCTGGGTGGGTGGCGCTGTGGATGAAGTTTGGTGGAAAGGACACAAAGAGGGACTGGGAGAGAAGCCTTGGAAGGACACTCGGATGGAGCTCTGTGTCACTGTTGGAAAGCGTCTGGGCAGAGCCCACCCTGAGGCTGGCAGGGGGTGGATCCAAAGGTCTTTTCAGGGGGAAAAAAAATCTTGCCTGAACTAGGTTGTTGAAAGGAAGAAGCTAGTTTTAGAAGGGGGCATCGGCTAAAACAGTTAAAATAGTAACACTTGTAACCCCTTATGTGAACATAGCGTGACATAGTCATAAAGCAGGGTTTTGTGTTTTTTTTGTCCTTGTGATTCTCCCAAGCCCTGAGAAGGTGGGCACTCTTTCACTGTCGATGTAACAAAATTCAGTACATCTGTTATTGGCCAAAAAAGTGAGGCTCAGAGAAGGCGTCGGTTTCCCTAAGATCACACAGGGTGTTAGCTTTAGTTAGGCAGAACCCCAACTCTGTCCTGGTTCACTGTTTTTTTCCACAACCTCTCTTTCTTCTTCTTTTTTTTAAAAGTTTATTTACTTATTTTGAGAGAGAGAGCGCGCATGAGAGAGGCATGGAGAGGAGAGAGAGAGTCCCAAGCAGGCCCTGCGCTGTCAGTGTGAGTCCATTGTGGGGCTCGAAGCCATGAACCATGAGATCATGACCCAAGCTGAAGAGTCAGACGCTTTACCGACTGAGCCACCCAGGTGCTCTAAACAACTTCTCTTTCTTCTGTTGAGACTGTAGGTAATGAGGTCTTAGAGGTAGTACCTTTACTCTGCAAAGGGAAAAGACAACGAGGACATAAGGAACATAAGGAACCCAGTATTGTGGATTTGTGATTTCCCCAACTGTATTCGTACCCTCAGTTCCCCACATTCTAGTAAAGGTTGCTTATTCACTAAAACACATCATGTGTGCTGGCCTCCACAGAAAGATCCTGACAGAGAACGGACAGTGGAAAAAGGACAGGAATGCAGGCATGGGGCTTGGGGAGAAAACCTGTTTTTAGATAGTGACTGATGGCAGCAGAAAGTTAATGGAGCTGGGTAGGCGGAGGAAGAACCTGCCTTCCTTGGAAACTTTTATTTTTTTTCCTTAGCGACACCTTTATTTATTTTATTTTTTTTTATTTTTGGGACAGAGAGAGACAGAGCATGAACTGGGGAGGGGCAGAGAGAGAGGGAGACACAGAATCGGAAACAGGCTCCAGGCTCCGACCCATCAGCCCAGAGCCTGACGCGGGGCTCGAACTCACGGACCGCGAGATCGTGACCTGGCTGAAGTCGGACGCTTAACCGACTGCGCCACCCAGGCGCCCCGCGACACCTTTATTGGAATATAATTCATATACCACAAAATTCACCTTTGGGAAAAATTTTTTTTAACGTTTATTTATTTTGAGAGAGACAGAGGCAGTGCGAGTCAGGGAGGGGCAGAGAGAGAGAGAGAGAGAGAGAGAGAGAGAGAATCGTAAGCTGGCTCTGCACTGCCAGCTTCGTGGAGCCCGATGCAGGCCTTGAACCCACAAAACTGTGAGATCATGACCTGAGCTGAAACCAAGAGTTGGGCAACTCAACCGACTGAACCACCCAGGCGCCCCCACCCTTGGAAGCTTGTTAATGGTCCCAGAGATGGACATTGCTGATGGCCACTCAGGGCAGTGATGGATCACTCACTCTGAGCTGAGTCCAGAGAACTGATGCAGTCCCAGGAAGCCTCTGCTTTCACTGGGACTCAGAGTTTGGAATCCTGTCAAGGGTGCTTTATTTCCTGGAGTGTTTCTCAGCAGACGCACTCACTGGGAACTGGAGCTCTGTGCTCCTCTCTTCCCTGCAGTTGGTAAAGGTCCATGGTGGAAAAGAGCCCACTCTGTGGGGAAGGTCCTGGAACACGTTCTTTTTTTCTTCTCTAAAGGGCATCCTTCTTGGCTGCCCCAGAGGTTAGAGCTTCTAAAACCAAAACTTTCACTTCACATGTCAGTGATTCTGCACTGTCATATCTGCAGCAAAACCGACCTCCAGGGCTTTCTGGAAGAGCTGCAGCTGGCTGTGCACACCCTCCTCTGCCTGCCTGTGGGAGGCAGGCTTCTCCTAATAGGCAGGGGCCATCTGAGACTGCCTGGAGCCCTCCTCTCTTGCACATATGCCCCCTTCCTTCCTCTCTTCTTTCTGAAGTAGCCCGAGTTTGTTAGTGTAGTTGGGGTGAAAGGATGTGCTGTTCCAAGATGAGCAGGACCCCTTCAGGTCACTGACTTCTGTTTCTCATGCACCCTGCCACCTTCCCCTACTCCTCCTGCTGCTTCCTGGGCCAGGCCCAGCAGCCGGCAGCAGCGGCAGCAGCAGCAGCGTGGGACAGGGAGGAAGTCCTGGCGCGACAAGGTGGAGTGGGGAGTGCCCTCTGGAGTAGCTCCCGCTTACTCCCTGGAGGCTGGGCCCTGGCTCCATGGTGGCAGGCTCTTCTAGGAATGTGTTCCCCAGCTGGGTTTTCTGGTTGGTTGGGAACATCCCTGGGCTGATCTGCACTGGCTCTCAGGGGCTGGCTCAAGGCTGGCTTGAAGCCAGAGTTAGGGGTTAGGGGGAGGGGATGGCCACAAGCCTGCAGAGGAGGCCACAAGCCTCCAGAGTCAGGGGTTAGGGAGGCCCTAGGGGGAGGGACAGGATGGCCACAAGCCTGCAGAGGAAACCTGGCAGCAGCGGGCACTGAACACGAAGTGGCTTTGCTTTTGTTTCCGTCACTTGGATGAGGTGTCAGTGGGGAAGAAGAAATGAGACAAATGGAAAAAACAAAAAGGCTTTACACTGAATCTCTGCCAGGAGTCCTGACGGTCTAGCCTCTACTTAGGGGCCTGCATACCTGAGCACCCCAGTCCCTCAATGGCTCACTGTCTTCCTCTCGGGGAGATGGGAAGAGGAAGAGAGAAGTGACAGATGATTGGCTTGCCCTGTGATCTTGGGCAAGTCACTGAACCTCTCTGAACCTCAGCGTGCTCATCCATAAAACAAAGGGGGATAAAACCCTCACACACACAGGGTTGTTGAGGAGGCTGTGTGTGGGATGTGCTTTGAGAATTGTCAGGAACAGTACTGTCATATCAGATGCTAAATCCGAGTGCCTGGGCTTTTCTTTGCTGGAGGTGGTTTCCCTGGCTCTTCCATTCACTTTTTACAATCACAGAATCATGGGTTTTAAACTGGAAGGGATTTTAAGAGGTCATCTGATCCAGTCCCTTGGTAGAAGTATCTTTATTTTGAAGATAAGTCTGTGTTAAGGTGTCATTATTTTGACATATCTATCCTACTATGGCACACAAATAAGCCCTTTTCCTCCTGGGTGAGGTGTGAGCTCCAGATGCACACAGGTGCTTCGGCCAGCAAAGGGGTGGCCTAGGAAGAGACAGGAGTGCTTCTTAGGAGGGGGGGGGGGGGTAGGTCTCTGTCATCTGCTTTCTGGGGGCAAAGGCCCTTGCCCTGCAGGCTCAGAGAAGGTGTGAGAATCCCATTCTGCTGCCTCTCCCCTTCTCCCTGAGACAGCAAGAGATGCACTTGCTTCTGAGGACTGGTCACAGGGGGAAGCAGCAGCCAGGACAGAGTGTATTCTTCAGTGTTTTTTCCTTCAAGGGCAGACTTCCTTCTGACCCATTTCTTTGGGAAACACAAAACCCCAAAACAAAAGGAAAGAATCTCCCTTGGACTTTCTCCTGGCCCTGGAGCTTCAGTTGAATGTGGGGGCCGACAAGAATCTCCAGAGCAGCAGAAATGTTTCTCATCGTCCCACCAGCCAGGGGGCCTGGGCGGTTAGCTGGGAAGGCAGGGGAAATGTGGGCAGGCAGTGAAAAGCTGCCCCCACCGTGCCCTCCGTCGCCAGAGTTAAACCCAGGAGCTCTTCATTACCTAAGCAAGTGGCTCTTTTATAGGGGCTGGGGCCAGTTTCTCAATAACCTTTGTACCACCAGGATCCTGGTGAGCTAAAAGCGAAACTTGGGGAAACTTAATGAAGTGGCCTGGGAGAGGGCTGTGCATGATTTACCGTATCCCAAGCCAGAGTTTTCTTTGTGGAAGAAAGCGACTTGTGTCCTCCCCTAACATCACATACACACTTTCCTGGCAGGCCCGATGGGTTTCCAAGCATTTCGTCACCGTCTCCTTCTGACCTTGGTGTGAAAGGAACGAGCCGCGTGGCCTGTTGGTTCCAGCAAAGCCATTGGGGGCGCCGGCCTGGGCTGAGGGAGGAGGGCGACCCACTCGGGAGTGGAGGTGAGGTCTGCTGGAAATCCCCAGCCCGGACAGCCGCCCGAGGTTTGAAGACGCCTTCTCCGGCCTTATTTGGTCGCAGGAAGTAGGCGGCGCTAGGCCTGCTGGCTGCGAGGCCGACCCGAGACAGTTGTGCTGATGAAGTGGTGGAGCTGGTTCCTGCTCGCCGCCGTGCCGCGCGCGCCGGCCGGCCGCTGGGCGCTCCGCGCTCCCAGCCCGGAGTTGTGCAATCCTTTGTAGCACGCCAGAGAGTCCTCCTCCTTCGCTGTTGCCTCTCGCCCTCTCTCTCTCTCTCTCTCTTTTTTTTTTTCAAGCTGTGAGCTCAACCGATGAGTCAGAGCAGTGCAATCCTGACACTGCATCGCAGGACTGGGGGTGACACGGAGGGAGGGAGAGCGATCGCGAGGCAGACACCGCGGGCGCGGGGTGCGCCGAGGCTCCTGCGCCGTGAGCGAGGGGTGACAGCCCGCGCGTCCCGCCCGGGCCCTGCCAGCAAACTTCCCAGCCTTGGGAGGCGCGGGCTGGCGGAAGCCCTGCGAGCGCCGCGGGGAGGCGACGGCGCCTGTTTGTTTTTAAAATCCGGGAGTGCGTGCAGGCGGCTGGAGCCTGGGAGGCGACCGAAGGCGGCGGCCCGCGGAGGAAAGAGGACAGCCGATGCTGGAGCCCGGGCAGGAGCCGGGTAAGTGGGGTGCTCGGCCGGCGGCCGAGGCCTGCACGCGGCGAGAAGCAGCCCGCCCTGGAGGCGGCGGCCCAGGGACCCCGGAATGCGCGCAGGCGGTGGCGGCGGGGCGCGCGGGCTGCAGCTCTGCAGGCGCGGCCCGGAGCGGGGGCGCGGGACTGCGGGGGGCGCGGCGCGTCAACTTCTGCGGCCTGGGCGGCCGGGGCGGGGTGTGCGTGTGTACGTGCGTTCGCCGCTCCGCAGCCCGCGCGTCCGCGGCCCGCACCGCCAGCCCGCAGCTGCGTGTGCCCCGCCAGCCCGCCGTGTTTGTGCAGCTACGCAGCTCGCGCGCGGCCCCCGCCCACCCGGGCGCGGCCCCGGCCGGACCCCCCTCCCCCCCCCGCCGCCCCGTTCCGAGCCGCCGGGTCGGTGGCCGCGCAGGAATACGGCTGCTCCTCCCGCCGGAGAGAAACGTGGTGTCCGCAGGGAGCGGCTTGCGTGACCGAGCTCAGGCCCGGGAGGCGCCGGGAGGGGCTCGCTCGAGCTGCAGGAACTTGGCGCGGGAGCCCCTTCCCCTGGTCCTGCCAGTGTGCACGGCAAAGTGGACCTGGAAGCTGTGCCCGCGCCGGGACTTTAGGGGACAGACGTGCAGGGGCGGCAGGGAGCTGGGGCAAGTGCAGCAGAGGCCTAAACTGGAGCGCTTAGGGCGGGCAGGCGGCCTCACCCCGCGCTCCTCTGCGCTGCTGGCGCACCTAAGACCTGTCATCCCTCTCGGCCGCCCCCGCACGCCCGCGCCGCTGCGGCCTGCCGAGCTCTCCGCACACCTCATCGTGGACTGTTTGGGGGTGCCCGTCCGGAACTCGGGAGCCCGGGTTTTGTCTGGACCCTGCACATGGCCGGCTTGGTGGAGGTGGTTTGACCCCCCCCCCCCCCAACTCATGCTTACAGGAGCGTGTGCACTAGGTTGCCCCTCTTGAGGGCCCCCATCCAAACAAGCCTCTGGATCAGGGCGTGGTGCCGCCCTGGGGTTTTCAAGCCTCAGCCCCAAGGAAGGCCAGTCTGGAGGAGGTACCTGCCACTCAAAGTGGTGGCCACTGCGTATTCCAGCCCAGCCTCCAGAGCGAGCTGCTGGAAAGATGAAAGGGGAAGTTACTCGCCCCATTTAAAACTTTGTTGGTCACAACTTTGGTGGCAACTTCCTGCTTCCACCATCCCACATCGGATTTGTGTGCCTGCCTGTGGAGCCTGGGTGGGGGGCCGGTGGGATCAGAGAAGAGCTGGCTGGCCAAGGCTGACTGTGGAGGCCACCCAGGCACGTGTGTGCAGGGGATCCCTGTTGGCAGTTGTGGCTGGGGGGAGGGGAAGTCTGGCTGGCTCCAGCAGGGGGAGCCTGGCCTGGTGGCGGCCTGGAGGCCTGGCCTCCTTGTCCAGGCGGCTTCAGGATTGAGACTGGAGGCCTGATGAAGGTGGAAGAACTGCAATTCTGAGGAGAAACCTCTCCTCCCTTGTGGGGCCCCGGCTGAGGAGAGGAAGCCACCTGCTTTGCTCCAGAACCTCCCAGGGATGATGTGGCACATGATCAAAGAAATGCACCCTTTCCACAGGTAGTTAGGTAGCTTCAGGACTAAGGGGAAAAAGAGAAACCTTCCCAGGTTGAGAATTTATGGTTCCTCTTTTTCCTACTGCTCTGGACGTTGAATAAGAGGGGTGTAAACATTCAATTACTGTGATAAACCATCTCATTGCCTGGCCCTGGCCCAGTCTCCATTCTAATTGGATCGATCTCTGGCTAGTTACTCTGGTCTGAGTAGCTCCTAGGGGACAAGGTGGTGAAGAACCTAGAAGGTCCTCCCCCCCCCCTCCCCCCACCACTGTACAGCTTGCTTTGGGACAGTCTGCCCAGTGCCAGTGTGGCTTTTCCAAGTAGCAGGCAGAACTCTCACTCTATGCTAGGAGAGGGTGCCCTGGAATGTCTATGGGGATGAGAATTCAACTTTTAAATGTGGGATTTAAAAATAACCCAATTGTTGAGCCCTGTGGGCTGCCGCTTGTAATAAATGGAGAAAAGAAGAAAAAGGAAAAGATACAGTTACAGATTCAGGTAAGGGCTGCCCATGACTGCAGAATCCAGACAAGAGCTGCCCAGTAGAGCCGGGAAAAAGAGGAGTGGAAGAAGGCGGGGGGGGGGGGGGGGGGCGCGGGGGGGGCCGGGGGTGGGGGGGGGGGGGGGGGGGGGGGGCAGGGGGGGGGGGGCGGCACATGGAGCACTGTGTCTTGGAAGGGGAATGGTCCCAGTCCAGGAATCTGGCCTTGATAGCCCCTCTCCTGCAGTTGGGTGTCCCAGATGGAAACTTTGCTTACTGTGGAGTAGGGATGGCTACAAGTAGCTGGGAGATTCCTGCTGATCCTTCGAGGCCTGTTTCAAATGCCACTTCTTTTGAGTCTTCTCTGAACACTCATTTCCACCTTATGTAGTCATTTGTGTACATTTTGCACCGTGGTGCTCAAAACATAAACTCTGAGTCTCTGTCCCGCCTTCAAACAGTTGCAGTGAGGATTCTGAGATGCAGCAAGTACGTTCCAGGATCACCCTAGCCTCTGCTCTAATGTGTGCTACTTACTGTTCTCACAATGCTTGGCTTCCAGTAGGTGTTTAGTATATGTTAGTTGAACAAACGAATGAAAGATCTCCATCAAGAAACTGTGGGCTTGCATGTGGTGGGCCCAGGGAGTCCTGCTGCCGGGACTCATAGTGCACCTTTGGTTTCAAAGGGGTTGGTCCATGAGTGGTGAACCCAGTTTCTTGGCCCTGCCCTGCCGCTGATCTTCTGGCAGACAGAATGTGTCTGGTCATTCTGACCCCAGTGGGACCTCAGGGTGAGAGTGTGAAGCCTCCTGCCTGGGAATCTGCTAACCTGGGCATTTCCTTTGGCCAGGCCTGTTTGGCACCGTGTGTGTGTGTGTGTGTGTGTGTGTGTGTGTGTGTGTGAGCGTGCGCATGCGCGTGCACTCGTGCACGCAGGAAACGCAGCTAGTGGTTGCATTCCGATAGAGGGGTTGCTCCTACACAGTAGAGACTGACTGTGTGGGGCTGAACTAAATAAACTGCACGCAGGTCTGGAGCTAGGTGGAGTGTGCTGAAATCTCCACTTACTTAAGGGATCTGCATTTGCATTTGAGGCAACATTCAGGATACCCTGAGACTGTGAGCTCATTTTATGAATCGGAAGCATTACAGCATAATTTTGTGTTGGAAACTTCTATTTGGAATCCAGATCACCCTCCCTCCACCCCAACACATGCACACTTACAGGGGCGCTCACAGTCACACACTTGGGAGTGATGACAGTTAGTGGGGCATCAGTTCAGATTCCAGAGCCATCAGGCAAAACTTGTCCACACCCACTTCCGCCCCCATACTCAGATCACCATTCCTGGATGGTGTGGGGACAGTAACCCAGGCAGTGACTGTGAAGGAAGCCTGGCAGGTGCACAGGGATGAGGACTGGGCAGACATGGGTTCCTACTCCAGCTTCTTTACTTCCTGTGTGGCTTTGGGCATTGCTTAACTTCCTGAGCCTGTTTCCTCACGTGTGAAATGAGGATGATAATAGGGTCGCTGTGAAGGTTAAACAAGATCATGCATGCAAAGTGCCTGGCACACAGTAGGTACTCAACAGACGATGGCTATCATTTCACTGGTTCCCCCCAAGTCCAGCTGTGTGCCTTTTGCTCCTCCCAGGGAAGAGGAAATGAAGTCTGTCCTGCTTGTGGTAGGAGGGCCCTCCTCCAGAGCACTGGGGCTTGTGTGAATGAAGCTCATTTTATAACTCCCTAGGCCGTGGGTATAGCTGTGTGATCCTCTGTCATCTAGACCGGCCTGGATCCTGGTGCCTGTGTGCTTTTGCTAGGGATTCCGTCCCTGCAGCGCAGGGTTAAGGGCTCAGCTTCCCAGAGATCAGATGGTGCTCTCAGGAACCTACCCGCCCAGGCCTCAGGCAGAACTGCTCACGTGGGTGGGAGGAAGGCTGCTTTCTCAGCCCAGGAAAAAGTCCCCTTGTCTTTGCTTCACCTGAAGCCTCCCAGTGTGACCTCAGTGGAGGTTTGGGTGGAGCTGAGGGTGGGAGTTGTCTCTCTAAAGAGCGCTTTGGCTCTTTCACCAATTGAAATAGCAGGGGTGGAGTGGGGGAGGGGGGAGACACCAACATATTATATAAGAAGTTGCCACATGTCAAGACAGAGCTGGGGTTTTGCTGGGGCGGGGGTGGGGGTCTCCCCGAGGGACCTGATTGCCTGCTGTGGTTTGCGGGGGCTGGTGGGGAGGAGAGGGGCTGGGGGCCTGAGGCTTCCCTGGCAGTGGTTCCTGCTCTTGCTCTTCCTGGAACGGAGCCCGGTGCTGTGGCCAGCTGGGGAAGGTGCTCCCTGTTCTCTCTGCCTTTCTCTCCAGCCGCAGGGAGCTCGTGGGTTATTTTTTCCAGGCAGTGCTGCTTCTTCCAGGAGTCTCAGGGAGGGGGGAGGGGAGCAACCAGGGCAAGATTTGTCCACACCAGAGCTTGAAGAGGGGGAAGTATACCAGGCTTGCACCCAGAAGGGGGTTCCCTGTGAGGCTGCCCAACTTCTCTGGGGAAATAGGGTCCAGAGAAGAAGGAAAAACGGTGAGGGGTTTTGATTCCCAGCTTTTTCCAGCAGTTGGGCAGGCAGAGGCCCCATCCAGCCTGCTGTTGCCAGAATTTGTCAGTTCCTTGAAGGGGAGGGCCCCAGAGCTCAGAATTGCTTACGTGATAACTGGCACCCTGAGAGCGCGTGTACCGCTGGCTTTTCTCCCCCTTTCTTCCCTTCTACCTCCTCCTCCCTCTCCCAGCCTTCTGGCAGCTCCTGGGGAGTGTACCTGACTGCCTGACTGCCGCTCAGATCCCTCTCCCGACCTGCTCTTGCTCTGACCTCCCCAGCTGGCCCTGGGTCACAGTCCTGGGCTCCCCAGCTCCCGGGAGTCATCCCAGAGCTGGAAGGAACTTTGGGACATCTAGTCCCAACTCTTTGCGTTTCAAATGGGGAAGCAGAGAGGCAGTGAATTCCTTGAGGTTCCCCTCCATGCCCCCACTCTCACCTGAGGCGGGTAGGAAGAGGAGCTGCTCCAGTGTCCATCCGGCCCCTGGCCCCTGGCCCCTGGCCCCTGCCCCCTGCCCCTCCCAGTCGGAAGGTGGGAGGGCTGCTTCGGTGCAGGAAGAGCCCAGAGGAGTACTGTCCCTGCTCCTGGGTGTGGCTGAGTCCCCAGCTGGCTCCATAGTTATTTATTTGTGTGCGTGCGTGTGTGTGTGTGTGTGTGTGTGTGTGTGTGTGTGTGTTTGAGTTCTGTGGTTGGGAGACTGGATCTGAGTGAAAGCAGAAGTACCCGCGCTATGTCAACTATGTGGCGGGCAGATTGGACCTAATAGGGACAGTCAGGAGAGGAAGAAAGGGGGCAGAGGCCCCCTCTGCGCAGTGGCCGCTGTGCTCTTTTTGTCCCTGCATCAGTGCTTGCACACTCGAGCATAAACAGCCCTTCCATGTTGCTAGCAGCTGCCTTTCCTTGCTGGCTTTGGGCAGAAGAGGTGCCAAAAATAACCAGGCGGCACTTCCACTTGTGGGACCTTCACTGTGGTCGCCTTGGGGCAGGCTGACTTGCTCTCTGCAGGCGTCCCTGCTCATTCGTCCTCTGGCCACCCCTCCCCAGCTTCAGGTGATGGCACTTTCCCTTTGAATGCTCTTCTTCGAGTGAGCCCAGGAGGGTGGCAGCTCCATTAGGGGCCTGGAAGCTCTGCCAGGTATTATGTGGGGACTCTCGTCTCGCCGTGTCCCTGCAGGCCCTGCTGGGACAGCTGAGCCCAGGCCAGGCCTGTGCTGGGTGTGCGCCTCCTGGGTCCTTAGGCCAGAGGCCCTGCCTGCCCGCAGAGCCCAATACTCTTGCTGGGACCCCTCATCCCCTTGTCCTGCTCACGCTGGCCAGCCCTGCGCTCAACCAGCTGCAGAACTGAGTCGCACCATTCAGTTCCTCCCGAGGTGGTGAAGACTGACAATGATGCTACTCCCGCCCAGCAGAGGGGAAAGGAAAGCACATTTCTTGAGCCTTTACTTTGTGCCGGGCACTCCATGTATATATCAGCCTCATCTAATCCCACAGTAACTATGAGGTGAAGATGGTGTACCCATTTACTGACAGAGAAACAGACCCATAGAGAAGCTGGTGATTGGAGAAGCCCAGGCACATTTTGTCAGACCCTAAAGCCCTGTCTCTTTTTTACCATGCAGCTCACACTCTTCTGCGCTCTTTTCATATGCAGAGGGAACAGTGTTTTGACCCTTGGAATGAAGGACTGGTGTTGGGAATTCAGGCACCTTTAGACTGGCTCATTAGGGAGATATTCTGGGCTGGGAAGGGTGGGGAAGACCCCTCTGAGGCTTCCCTCTCCAAACACGGCACAAGGCAGTCAGAAGCCCAGCCTGAGCCACGAGGCCCTCCTGTGGAGGGCAACAGGCACATGAGGGTCAGCTGTGTGTGTGTGTGTGTGTGTGTGTGTGTGTGTGTGTTGGGTGGGGGGGAGGGAGGTTGCTGGGGGAGTCGTTCATGCATGGGAGGAGTAGAAAGGTTTAGTTTTGGCCTCCCTGAGACCTTCCAAGTGTCTCCTCCTCCCCAAAACATGCCAGCCTCTGTAGTCACACCTGACATCGGTTCTAGGACTTGGGTCTCCCTTCCTGGCTGTGAGGTCTGACCCTGGGGTCCATCGTTCCAGCTGGCTTGGCCCAGGTCTCAGAGTATCTGGTTGGTGTGGACTTGGGGCTTGGGCTGGATGCTCTGCTGGTGCCCAGTGCCAAAGGCCTCTGGGTGTATTTCAGGAACAATAAAGAATAAATCAACACAGGAAAAAAAGGCCCCGAAGCAGCTGCTCAGAGACTGGAGAAACGCAAGGAATGTGTGAGCACTTGGCAGAGGCCCTGGATCTTGACCAGGGCCTGAGAAAGGGCGCGGCATTGACTGGATGGTTGGGCAGATGAGGCAGGCGGCTCTGTGCCCACCTTGTAGTTCATCCAAGAGGCCCAGGCAGCCATGATGACATCCCCTCTGCTGACAGCAAGTTTTTGTGCTTCTTGGTCACTAGCAGATATTGGGGAGCCATATTGTCCCCACTCTTTTGCTCCAAACCAGCAAGACACCCCCTCGCTGCCCACCCCGTGCCACCCGGTAGGTCTTGGCCACTTCTGGAGCTGACCACGCAGGAGACCCTGGGCTGATAAGGACACCACACGTGCCAGACCCCCCCCCCCCCCGTTCTGCCTCCCTACCAAGGGGGCATGAGCCAAACATCAAGGACCTGGCATTGCCATGGAGTGCTGAGTGTAAGAACACCTACCTGGGGAGGCCCTGACCACACCTCCACCCAAGGAATCAGCTGCGTGTCCTTGAGCAAGTCACTTCACCTCTTAGTTTTATCAGTCATGAAATAGAGATTTGGACCAATGATCTTTGGAGGGGGTGGGCACTATCTGTCTCCCTTAATTAGTACGTGCAGGGAATAGCCCTTATTTAGAAATTCAAGTTCTTGAGAGGAAACCTTTCGGAGAGCCCTGTGCAGAGAGGTGGGTTGCTAGGGCTGGGGCTGATGCTCAGTGCCCTGGGTGGAGGCCATCAGCACTAGTAGGAACCCAGTCACGGAGCCGACTTGACCCAGACTTCAGGGTGCCAGGAAGGGACAGGAGCCTGAGCCCCATTGGGATTTAGGATGTCTGAGAAGCAGGGGAGAGTCAAGTCTTTATTTGTAAAAGGCTGTTTGTCAACTGCGGGTGTGGGGTTGGAGAGTATGGGAGGGGTGTGGCTTCCTCTTGAGCAGAAAATGTTGAGCCTTCCACAGGTTGTCCCCGGTGGTGGTGATCACCAGTAGCCTCTTCATCTTCAAAGCCATCCCCTCCCCAGGCCTCTCTCAGCCACCTTACCTGACCAGCCATGCTTACAGAACACCATGGTGGTTTTCAGGCCAGCTGGAGCTGCTTCTCCAGGGAGAAGATGTGAGCAGTCCCGAGGCTGCTGCCATCTGTCCCAGCCACTAAGCAAGACGTTGAGCCTGAAGCCCTGGGGAGGAAGTTGGCAAAAAGGACTGTGGGTTCCAGTCCCTGTCTTGCCTCTGTACTCCTGTGGCAAGTGATTTGACCCCTTGGACCTTCAAGTTCCTCATTGAAAAAGGGGGAGAGTACTAATACCTACCTTGTGAAGGTGAAACAGCGCCATGGGCTTAGCACCATGGTAGTGGCACCCTCTGGAAGTGTTGGAGATGGCGATGGTGGTGGAGGAGAAAGCCTTATTTTTTGTGATGTTGGGATTTCACCTTGGCTCCAAGCCTGCTCAGTGTCTTGCCAAAAGGTGTGGCCTAAGTGGAGGCACGAAACGTTGTTATTGGAATTCTTGGTTCTGGGCCCTGCTCTGCTTCTGGATGTGCATCTGCAGGCTAATTTCTTTCCTTCTCTGGGCTGCTTTGTGGAACGAGGAATTGGACTGAGTGAACACTGGGCATCCCTTAATATTTGGAATCTGTTCAGCTTCCCCAGCTGGGCCCCGCTTTGCTGGTTGGCTCTGAAGAGAGGCACAAGCCACCTTTCTCCCTGTGGAACGGAGTCTCTTGTTCCAGGGTGAGATCCTACTGACCCTGCAGCTCCCAACTCACCTCTGCTGCCCTCCCCCCTTACCTCAAAACCCCATGGGCTTCCAGGGGTTTAACAGATACCCCCAGTCTTTCGAGGAGCCTGTTTCTGACAGACTGGGGCTGGGATTATGTCTTGGTGGGAGTGTTCTATACTGTGCTCTACTTAGAAGTGCTCCCAGGAAAAGCAGCAGCTGGGAGGGAGCAAGAGGAAGGGGGGAGGTGCCCATATGAGTGGGGTTCTCCTGTGTAGCATTCCTTCTGAGGCCCACAGCAAGTGTGGAATTGGGATTTTTCTGGAAGAATGATGGGAAGACCAGGGACTTTGAAGGCTGACAACAGGGATTTGAATCTTGCTTCTGCCTTCTTAACGGCAGAGCCTCGGTTTCCCTCTAGAATGCAGACAATCAGATGCCCAGATGGGAAGTTTGTAAGCATGGATTCGGGTATGTCAAGGGCCTGGCGTGGGGGAAGTGCTCCATAAATGTTTGCTTCCTTCTTTTGGATATTCTGTAGACAGGCAGGGGGAGTGAAAATATTTGCCTGTGGCCTTTTTCCCGGGGAGAAACAGGCTGCATAACAAACTGTTACAGCCCCACAGGCCTCGCCCTCCCACAGCTGTTTTGATTCTGGGGTCAAGCTTGGGGTCAGGTTCAGTGTGTGTCCGGTGTGGGGGATGGGAGAAGGGCTACCCAGGCATTTGCAAAAATCTGAGCTCTGCAGTTTCCTAGGGCCGTGGAGAAGGTGTAGAGACCATGGTCTGAGGGAGTGGCAGTTCTGGGCTGGGAGAACTTGACAAGTTACTTATAACCTTCATTTCCTGTAACTTTGTTTTATAGCCTAATTTATGATCTATCCTAGAGACTATTCCATGTGTTCTTGAGAAGAATGTGAATTCTGCTGTTGTTGGGTGGAATGTTCTGTAGATATCTGTTAGGTCTGGTTGCTTTATAGTGTTGTAGTCTTCTATTTCCTGTGGATCTTCTGTTTAGTTGTTCGGTCCATCATTCAAAGTGGAGTATTGAAGTCTGCAGCTAGTATCGTGGAGTTGTCTGTTTCTCCCTAACATGCCGACAGTTTTTGGTTCACGTATATTGGGGACTCTGTTGTTAGGTGCATATATGTTTATAATTGTAATATCCTCTTGATGGCTGGACCCTTTGATCATTATAAAATGCTCTTCTTTGTCTCTAGTAAGAGTTGTCTTAACGTCTATAAGCATAATATTAGCATGGCTGATCCAGCTCTTTGGTTACTGTTTGCATGGTCTATCTTCTGACTTCCTTTTACTTTCAACTTGCCTGTGTCCTTGAATCTAAAGCGTTGTCTCTTGTAAACAGCATATAGTTGGATCAATGGGTTGTTTTTTATTTTTTTAACCCATTTTCCCAACCTCTCCCTTTTAATTGTAGTGTTCAATCTATTTACATTTAAAATAATTATTGATAAGTTTGGGTTTACGTCTGCCATTTTGCTATTGATTTCTGTCTTGTGTCTTTTTTTGTTTGTTTCTCTGTCACTCCATTACTGTCCTCTTTTGTGTTAAATAGATATTTTTGAGTGTATCGTCTCTGACTTATAAAATGGGACCAAGAAGAGCGAGGGTTAAATGAGATGTTGCCAGCAATGCATTTAGCACTATGCCTGACAGATAGGATGTGCTCAGTAGACATGGCATTCATCTGGGCCTCTGGTGCTCTAAGAGCTGTGGTCAGCCCTAGGGCTAACTGAGAGCAAAGTCCATCCAGGGCTCCATGGGACTCCTCCTAGCTCCTGGGCAGGGTATGGCCCTCTGGCAGTCAGCTCCTTTAGGAGGGAGGAGCAGTGGGTCCCTGGAAACCACATTGTGCCAGTCCCTGACCCTCTAGTCTTCCCCTACTCCAGCATCTGGGCAACACGTGGGCTGCTTATGAAGCACTGCATATTTCCACGGCCCTCCCCCCCCCCCGAGGCCTCACCAGACCCGGGAGCCCATCGATCGCTTAGGGTAGGTTTGAGAACCACTGCTCTCCATAGATGGGCAGCAGGGTCTGTTAGAGATCTGGTTTGGAGTTGGCAGGCTTGGATTTGAATCCTGGCTCCTCATTTGTGTCCTTAGGCTGTGACCTGGAACAAGGTACTTTTCAGAGCCAACCTTTTCTCATTTCTCAGATGGGAATAGTGGTTACACAAGTGAGCAGTACCCACACACATTGGGCATGTGGTCAGTGCTGGTGGCTAACATGTCATGTGGCAGTTGCTGGTTACAAAGGTGTTTCTTAGTCCTGCCCTGTCCCCCCTGCCCAGCCCAAAGCTCCTAAGTTCCTCAAAGGCAGGAACCAGTGAGCCGCAGCTCCTGGACCAGACACCTGGTGATCTGACAACCAGCCCACTGCACTCTCCATTGGGCCCAGGCCCTGATCCTCCCCAGTCTTGGTGCAGAAACACAAGGAATTGAAGAAGCCTTATGGGACAGTGGTTACTGTGAATAAGAGCATGAAGATTCAGAAGGGGTGAGAACAGTGTGTGCCAGAGGCTGCCTGCAGGAGGTAGGCCTTGAAGAAAGGTAGATTGTCAGAGTGGAGGCAGGGCTTCCGGGCAGAGGGAACAGCTGCGGCAAAGGCTCAGAGTCAGGGAACTCTCCCCAGGTTACATGTTCCTTGTATTCCTAGCTCCTGCATGGGCCACTGTGCATTATAATCAGTGTGTGTTTCTGTGTCTCTCTTCCATGAGACTGGGAGCTCTGTGTGGGTAGGGACTGTGCCCCTTCTGTGTCTCCCAGAGCCTGGAGGGCTGCACAGGTGTTGTGTATGGGGGGGGGGGGGGGGTTGTTAGCTAGGCAGGGTGAGGCCATGCTCCTGTGAGAGAGCTCCTCTGTGTCTTGGCCTGTCTTGGGCAGAGTCTGGCACTGGGGCTCAGACACAGACTCCAGAGGGCTCTGCCCTAGACCTGCTGGGAGCCCTGCCTTTCCAAAGGGAGGGAGGGGTTGGAGCAGCCTCCAGTGGTGTGAGTCCCTTAGGGCATAAATTTATAAGGAGACCAAGGGCCCCACCCATCCCCATGAGGCCCTTTCCAGAGGTTTAGCTATTTAAGGAACTTAAGGGATATTTGCTGATCTCTTCTGCCAGTTTTTACCTTACTCCCCTGGGATTCCCAAATCCTGTTGGAAGGGGTTTTCCTGGGCTGCCTGTGATTATTTGTGGCCCTTGACTAGGAGGGAGGCAGCCAGTCCCCTCAGTGTGGGCAAAATCTGAGCCTGGAGGCTCGATCCTTTCCTGGCTCTGCCTGAGACTCTTTGCTTCCCCCCTATAAAACAGATCTGGTTATCCTGGCCTCTCATGAACATCCTGACTTCCTATGGACTTCCTGAGGGTGTTTGCTGGAAGTAGAGGAGAGGGACAATAAAGGTAGATACCTGAATGAAGCTCTGAGGGTGGCTCAGAAGGCAAAGGAGTCTTCTCTCACACATATCCCTTTAAAAGCATCTCAGTGTTAGCATTTAAAAAAAAATTTTTTTTTAACGTTTATTTATTTTTGAGACAGAGAGAGACAGAGCATGAACAGGGGAGGGGCAGAGAGAGAGGGAGACACAGAATCTGAAACGGGCTCCAGGCTCTGAGCTGTCAGCACAGAGCCCCATGCGGGGCTCGAACTCATGGACCGCGAGATCATGACCTGAGCCGAAGTCGGACGCTTAACCGACCGAGCCACCCAGGCACCCCTCGGTGTTAGCATTTTTATGGTCACGGCTCAGACTGCTGCCAGCTCAAACCCTGGCCAAACCTTCCGAGCCTGACCAGCTTGGTGGCTGAGACCCCTGAGACTCTATTGGCATGGGCTCTGCATTTCGGAGCTGAAGTTGAATCTGGAGAAGTGCTAATCTGGGGACTCTCTGGATTGGGAATGGGCAGAGCATAGGGCCTGCTCTCTCACGCCCCCAGGGGCATGTCAGAGGCAAGTCCTTGTCCCTGTTGCTGGTGTCTCCTTCCTTACTGGTTTGCAAACTCCTTTATAAACAAGACTTATGTGTCCAGTGGGTTGGAGAAATGGGGCCCTTCAGCCTGGTGTGAACTTGCAGTTAGAGCAGGGCAGACAGCACTGCAGATGATTGCACTGTGTCCAGAGGGAAGGCTTATGTAGGGCCTGGGCAACTCTAGCTAGCCCAGGATGTCAGTTGCAGATTACTTGCTTAGTGTGGTTGTAGCCACAGGCCCCAGAGTATCTGAGAGAGAACTTCCCAGGATATGAGTGTGGGCTGGAGGGCCAGCTGGGCCATGCTGGGCTCCTCTAAGAAGGGAGGGCTCTTCACCCCCTGCATCCTAGCCAGACACCTTGGTGTCTTAAGCCCAGCCATGTCAGGGCACAAGGTAAACAGATCCACAGGCTCATGTCTCTCTGGCTGTGGTCTAGGTAAGGGTGGGAAGCCATGGGGAAAGAAAAATTGGACAGGACAACAGAGGGGCTGGCACTTTCCCAAGTTGACCTGCATGTGGTGTGGGGCAGCAAGTGGCAGTCAAGGGGCAAAGTAGCCTGTGGGCCAGCAATTAGAGAAGAATTTGTGTTCAGATGGGTTGGAGAGGGCCTGAGGCGACTGATGGGATGGGGTAGGATGGGGTTAGGAGGCGGGACCTTTTCACTTCATCTTGACATCATGGAGATCTCTGATGTGCATCAGGGAGAGAGACTGGAAGTCAGGGCTGGGCAAGAGCCCAGGGTGGACGTGCGGGCCATGAGTCGTGCCTCTGCCCGGGCAGAGCTCTGACTCACCTTGGGCGCAGTCTTGAATGAGCATCCCAAGAGGCAGATACAAGCCAAATGCCAAGGTACAACGGTCTGCAAACTCTGCTCCATGGAGCTTGCAGTCTGCTGGGGACAAAGAAATAGAAATAGGCACCTGGAATTTAGTGTGCTGAGTGTTGGGGGGGGGGTGGTTGGGAGGTGTTGTGGGCTCATAGTGAAGCTCCTGGCTAAGCCTTGGGGTGAGGGAGGACTTCCCAGAGGAAGCAGTGTCTCAGACCTGAAGGACAAGTAGGACCTGGCCAGATTAAAGGGTGGAAGGTATCCTAGGCAGAGGTGCTGCCTGGCCAAAGACCCGGAAGCAAAGCAGGAACAGCACTGAATGACGGCTCAAGCATGGCAGGTTGAGAGAGCTGGCAGGAGCCAAAGTCTGCAAGACTCGTGGGCAGGATAGTTTAGACTTTGTCCTAAGATAGCCTGTCTGGTGCTCTGGGAACTGGCTGGCCTAGAGATTTGGAGCCTTGTTAGATGCTGTATTTAGGTCTGTTTTGCCTTGGTTAGGGATGCATGAGCTCTGACTCCCCGTCTTCCTAGTGCTGACTTGGTGGGGTGGGAAGTGGCCTCGGTTGTAAGAGCAGCAGCTAGGAGTTTTAGCAATAAAGGTCAGGAGGAACTTCCAGTCAACTCCGATCCCTGGGTCAGAGCTGAGCCCCTGCAGCTGCTGGGACCAAGCTAGTCCTGGCCTGTGGAACCTTGACTCACAACGGTCTTGTCTCTCAGATGGCTGTACGCAGTATCTCTAGCTTGGGAGTGGCCCTGGTCCCCTCTGCGGGCATGTGGCAGGGCTGCTGAGGGTACTCGGGGAGCTGTATGTGTTCTAGTTGCCCTCCCTGGAGGGTATGGTGTCACCATCAGCATAGAACTCCCAGAGGCCTTTCCAGCACCTTCTCTCACGTGTCTGCAAAATACATATGTGGGTTCAGCACTGTTTCCTTTTCTTGGTGCACATTGCTTTCTTCTATAGAGAAACAGTGCTTTCCACCACAGATCTTCCTGAAAGCCTCATAGGTTCCTGGTCACTGATGTCAGACTCTTGCCTTGTCTTCTGTCCAGGGGTGTATCACCGGGTCTGGTTAGGGATTGGTTGCAACAGTGCAGTGCCCAGCGGAAAGGAGAGTGAATACAGCCGGGACAGACAACCAGACTGATAAGAGTGGGTTGCACTGTCTGGGGCCCCTTGGTGACTGTGGGTTTCCTTTTGCAGTGTTCCTGCATCCGCTGTTAGAGACCCTGCAGCTGGTCCCAGGGTGAGCTGCCTACAGAGGTTCCTCTTTACACCCTCTTCCCTGCACCCTCAGGGAGTTGGCCCACAGGTCTGCAGCCTTCGGAACAGATGGCGTCCTTCCTCTTCCTCGCTGTGAGGAAGGACAGGCCGACTTCCACCTGAGGAACAGAGAAGTGGGGCTGGGGCACAAGAAATGAGAGGAAGTGGCTCAGTCTTGTCCAGCGTTGTGGGCTGTGATGTACGCGTAGGGTATGAGAGCTGGAAGCCCCACCAGCAGCAGCTAGACCTGAGGCAGGGGTGAGCTTGCAGGGGCTGGAGAGGAGGTTAAAATAACAATGCTTCATGCTTGGGCTTCATGCTGATTTACAGTGCTGTTGTGGGAACTGGACATATGCAGAGCACTTAGGACAGACCTGGCACAGGTGCATTTTATTATCATCATCATCATCATCATTCTACTACTACTATTATTACTATTATTACTACTACTTAGGGCGCTGCTGCCTTGGTGTGTCCTTTCCCCACCTTCCTCTAGGGGTCCCAGGCATCTTTCACTCTTCTCCTCATGACCCCAGATAATGACCTTTCTGCTCTGTGGGTCCCAGGTCTGGGTCTCTGTGCTTTTGGCACTCTTAGCCTTCCAGTAGGGGTGACGGAAAGGACTCTGCAGAAGCTTCTGGGGGTGATTCAGCCTCCCCAGAATTTGCCCCCTTGGTTTCTTATAAGCAAGTTCCCAGCCTAGCTTTAGAAACCTACTGTGGTGTCCTGAGTGATCGTCCTTCATTGCACAGGGTGCAGGGTGGGAGGAGGCAGACCAGCCTCACCAAACAGCTGCTGGTGAGCCAGCGTGGGGCCCAGGGCAGGAGCAGCCCTGCCCTGGAGCATTATTCACAGACTCCGCCTCCATCTCACCCAACCCAGTGTGCAGAGCTTCCCCTCCCCCAGGCTCTGAGTGGCCATCCCCCGCGCCTGGTGCCTGGTACCCTCCACAAGGTGCACACTCGCACGCTCGTACACCCAGGCTCATCTGCCACGTGGGCCTTCCCTTCCACCAGTCTCTGAGCCCATGCTGTGGCTCAAAGGCAAGAGGGCTGTGACTGGGGTAGGAGGGCAGTCTATGCCTGTAGGACCAGGGGATGCACAAGTGCATGTGAGCACCTGAGGGGTTCTCAGGTCCCCTGGAGGCACATGGACCTTCCAGCTCCCCCTCAGTGCCCTCCCCTCAGCACATTCTTCCTTCCTCTGCCTTGCTTCTGCAGACACATACTTCTAGTTTGTTCTTGCTGCTGGGCGAGGCAGAGCCTGACTCCCGTAGCTAGGACAGTCCCAGCCTGCAGCTTCACCATGGTGCTGGGAGTTATTATTTTCATTGAGGGGGGCCTGGCTTTTGGGTCTTTGCTCTGAATTGGGTTGGCCGTCAGGGAATGAGAGTTTAAAGGCAAAAAAAAAAAAAAAAGGAGTTTGTTCTAAAGCTGGTCCTCTGAGCTCCCACTGCTCCAAATTGTACCCCTGCTACCAGGGCCAGGACCTCTTAGATGCCCACCTAGTCTCTCTCCCTCCCCAGGCTCGCATAAGTGAAGACAAAGGGGGTGCCAGAGGGAAGAGTCTCTCTCTCTCTCTCTCTCTCTCTCTCACTCTCTCTCACTTACTTCAGGGCCCAGAGCTGAGAAAGGAAATGGAGGAGGAAGTTCCTCCCCTTCTGGGTGCTGGTGAAAGTGAAAGGCAGGTGGTGGGGGGGCTGGAGTGAGTCACAGCCGCTCAGGAGGGGAAGGGCTGGGGAGCTGCGGAAGCCTGTGAACGGGTGATAGGAGGCCTCACACTGCGAGCCTGCTCTTACTGCCCGGCCCTTCTTGGCCGGGTTGATTTCCTGGGAACCCCTGGGACTGCTAACTAGGACCTGGAGCTTCTAGGGTCTGAGGTCTGAGGTTGGTCCGGACCTGCAGATTTATTCCCCAGGGCTTCCTGAGCTCCCCTCCCTTCCCTTCCTGGCCTGACTGGCTCGGGACCAGAATCTCGTGGGGAAGAAGTAGGCCATGTAGCTCCCACCCTCGCCAACTTCCCAGGGAGGGGGAAAAAAAACCCTCTCTGAAGAAAGACAAAGTCTTTGAAAATACATGTAAGTTATAAAATACTGGTCTTCATTTTGACTGTCCTGTAGCAGGATAAATAGAGCAATGTGTTTTGTTTTGTTTTTTAAATCAAGTTAGAAAATAACCACAGACACTCTGAGCACTCTAACTCACACTATGTCATAGGAAAATCCCTCCAGATCTAAATTCTAGCAATCTGCATCCCCTCAGTATCATAGTTACTCTAGTCCTTTGATCGGGAGCTCTTTGGCAGTGGAGGAGGAGGGTAGGTGGGGATTGCTGACTGGCTACTGGGCTGGATCCCGCCTCCAGCCAGCCAGGGCTGCAAAACAGGTTCTGTGCTGGTTTAGGGAAGGCTCTGGCAGCCACGGTCCCACCCTGCAGCTCCTCCCAGGGGTGGGGCTAGAACTGCACATACCCTTCTAGGGCCTCACCTACATGCCTCAGTGCAAAGGACGTGAGCCTAGCCCTGGGCCTTGGACTCTGCAAGGACTTGGTGGGCTCCCACCCTGGAGCCACATGGTTAGTTAGGAATGACCCCTGTTGTCTCTACTTCCTGTGCTTGAGATAAGCTCAGAGCATCAGAGGAGGCATTGGCTGCATAAAGCTCCTTCTGGGTCTGGTGGGGAGGCTACTGCATGAACAGATGTGCTCCACCAACTGGGCAAGGGGAGTCAACTGAGATGGGAGCTCAACATGGCCTTTGTCACTCCTTTTCCCATCTTGGCTACAGGGGCTCTGACTGGATCTCAGCCCCCCTTGTTCCCAGGGTGGTGCCTTTGTGCTGGGTACAGATTACACAACCAAATGCTGCAGGGTGAGGTGGTGGGACACAGAGTCACAAAGCGCTGCCTTCTGGTAGTTCCCCCAAGGTTCTGGCTCCTGCCTCACCTGTGCTGCTCTGTGAACTTGGGTCCATCTCTCATACCTGTGCTAACATCCGGGGCATCCTGGGAGGCTATGGCTGACACTGTCACTACTCTTCTGTCTGCAGGCTCCGGGGTCCTGTGGAACATCATGAACTGGGAAGAGTAGATGAGCCCAAGAGCCATCCTACAAAGAGCAAGGAAGAGCCAACAGTTCTTTCGCCCTGTGCCTGACCTCACCCCCCAGCACTTTCCCCTCCCCCTGTTCTGCCCCCACTGGCTCCTGGACTAGAGCTGGGCTTCCAGCAGAACATCCCCACGGGGGATGGGCAGCTGGTGAAGTAGGGCTCACTGCCGGGGCCCAGTTGGCCACACCATGAACCTCCAGGCCCAGCCCAAGGCTCAGAACAAACGGAAGCGTTGCCTCTTTGGGGACCAGGAGCCAGCTCCCAAGGAGCAGCCCCCACCCCTGCAGGCCCCACAGCAGCCCCCAGCCCCTCCACAGTCCACCAGAGTGAAGGAGGAGCCTTACTTTGGGCACGAGGGTCCGGCAGGGGCCGCCCCTGTCTCCCAGCCTGTGGAGCTACCCCCTCCGAACAGCCTGGCCCTGCTGAACTCTGTGGTGTATGGTTCCGAGCGGACCACGGCAGCCATGTTGTCCCAGCAGGTGGGCTCGGTCAAGTGGCCCAACTCTGTGATGGCTCCAGGGCGGGGCCCTGAGCGTGGAGGCGGTGGGGGTGTCAGTGACAGTGGCTGGCAGCAGCAGCCAGGCCAGCCTCCACCCCACTCGACATGGAACCGCCACAGCCTGCCCCTCTACAGCGGACCCAAGGGGAGCCCTCATCCTGGCATGGGGGTCTCTACCTACTACAACCACCCCGAGGCACTGAAGCGGGAGAAAGGAGGCGGACCGCAGCTGGACCGCTACGGAAATGCCGTGCGGCCGATGATGCCACAGAAGGTGCAGCTGGAGGTAGGGCGGCCCCAGACGCCCCTGAACTCTTTCCATGTGGCCAAGAAGCCCCCAAACCAGACACTGCCCCTGCAACCTTTCCAGCTGGCGTTCGGCCACCAGGTGAACCGGCAGGTCTTCCGGCAGGGCCCACCGCCCCCCAACCCCGTTGCGGCTTTCCCACCGCAGAAGCAGCCGCAGCAGCAGCAGCCGCAACAGCAGCAGCAGCAACAGGCCGCGCTTCCCCAGATGCAGCTCTTTGAGAACTTCTATCCCATGCAGCAGCCACCCTCTCAGCAGCCCCAGGACTTTGGCCTGCAGCCGGCCGGACCCCTGGGGCAATCCCACCTGGCTCACCACAGCATGGCGCCCTACCCCTTCCCCCCCAACCCTGATATGAACCCAGAACTGCGCAAGGCCCTCCTGCAGGAGTCAGCCCCACAGCCTGTGCTACCTCAGTCCCAGATCGCCTTCCCCCGCCGCTCCCGCCGCCTCTCGAAGGAGGGTGTCCTGCCTTCTGCCCCTCTGGATGTGGCTGGCACCCAGCCTGGACAGGAGCCCACCAGCAACCTATTCCTACATCACTGGCCCCCACAGCAGCCACCACCCGGGCCCTTGGGGCACCCCCATTCTGAAGCTCTGGGATTCCCGCTGGAGCTGAGGGAGTCGCAGTTGCTGTCTGATGGGGAGAGACTGGCACCCAACGGTCGGGAGCGGGAGGCTCCCACGATGGGCAACGAGGAGGGCATGCGGGCAGTGGGCACAGGGGACTGTGGGCAGGTGCTACGGGGTGGGGTGATCCAGAGCACTCGACGGAGGCGCCGGGCATCCCAGGAGGCCAATTTGCTGACCCTGGCCCAGAAGGCAGTGGAGCTGGCCTCACTGCAGAACGCAAAGGTGAGAGTGGCATGGGATGGAGGCCTGGCCTGGCAGAGGGCAGGGTGAGCTGTGTCTGCGGCCAGGGGCGAGCAAGTGACTCCAGGTCTACGGGGTGGTTTTCTTCTTCACTGAAGGAAATGAAAGAACCCATATGCTTCAGGAAGTTCTAAACTCCCTCCATGCAAAGAATCTCTACGTAGGTGCATTCACACCTGAAGGAAAGATGAAAGGTTTGCAGGCAGGAAGGTGCAAAACACTGTCATGGGTTGGCTTCTTCATTTGGCACATGAAGGACTGGGAGTTGAGGAAGGTGAAACCATTGCCAGATCCAGTATCCTAAAATGAGACCGTGGCAGTGGTTTCCACAGGTGATGATACTTGTCAAAATGCATCGAACTGATGACAAATAGGTGCATTTTGTTGTATGTGAATTTTACTGGCAATAAAGTTGATTTAAAAGAAAGGACAGTAACAACAGGGAAGAAGAATGAATAGAATTTGAGCACCTCTCTTGTACGTGGAGTTTCTTACACTTGATCAGAGAAGTAATTTATCATCAAACCCTACGACAGGGTTGCTGAGGCCCATGGAGAATTTCCAAGGTTATAAAGCTAAGATAAAGGCCTGGCATCTGACTCCAAAGCCAGTGTTTTCCCCTCCTTCACTGGAGGTTTCAAACCGCCCCCCCCCCAACCCCCAATGCCTACAGCAAGGCTGGATTGTCAGAAGCTACAGAACTTGACTTCAGGCAGTTTCCAATGGGGGAAAAGATACAAAGACCATCATTACCTTGTAAAAAGTTCCTTGTTTACTTTCTTTTGCAGAGATAAGTTTTGTTTTTTTTTTTTAAGTTTTTAAAATTTATTTTGAGAGAGAATGAGTGGGGTAGGGGCAGAGAGAGAGGGAGAGAGAATTCCAAGAAGGCTCCACACTGACACAGCCCAGAGGCCGACATAAGGCTCGAACTCTTGAACTGTGAGACCATGACCTGAGCCGAAATCAAGAGTCAGATGCTTAACTGACTGAGCCACCCAGGCGCCCCTGCAGAAATAGGTTTTGAATTTAGATACTATTGCATGTGCCACACACTGTGCAGGTCAAACGAAACACATGTGTAAGCCACTTGTGGCCCGAGATGGTCATCTGAGGACCGCTGCACCAGGCCAGGATTGGAGGACCTGGCAGAGGGAGGTTATGGAGAGTATTTGGGAGTGTGATGAGAGAAAAGGTATTTAGGGAAAGACCATTGGGAACCATTATGGGTTCCTGAATCAAATGCGACTAGGGGTCCTGGACTTATTAGGACTTATCTTCTAAATCTTACCTTCGTTCCCCCTCCCTCTCCTTCTCCAGGATGCCAATGGCTCTGAGGAGAAGCGGAAAAGTGTGCTGGCTTCAACCACCAAGTGTGGGGTGGAGTTTTCTGAGCCTTCCTTAGCTGCCAAGCGAGCACGAGAGGACAGCGGGATGGTACCCCTCATCATCCCAGTGTCTGTGCCTGTGCGGACTGTGGACCCAACTGAGGCAGCCCAAGCTGGAGGTGTTGATGAGGATGGAAAGGGTCCCGAACAGAACCCCGCTGAACACAAGCCGTCAGTCATTGTCACCCGCAGGCGGTCCACCCGTATTCCTGGGGCTGATGCTCCAGCTCAGGTATGAGGGGGCTCCCCATGCAAACATCTATAGTACCTGTGTGCTCCTGGGGGCCTAGTACCCTATGGGAAAAAAGAGGTCATGGTAGTATAGGAGGGATTCAAGCAACCTGCGAGATACTGTTTATATTTTCCAAGCCAAACTTATGGATAAATGCACTTAGGGGAGACAATGAGACAGTTTTATACTTGAAATTGAGACTGCTTATGAAAATCTAGGATGTGTGAATCTCTTTCATTTTAGGTCAGCAAATTTTCACCTCTAATATGGGTCAGATTTTGTGCTAGGCATTGGGATATAGAGATGTTTACTTGTCCTGTCAATATAAACATATATATGTTGAAATCTAAGGTTGGGGTTTTATCTATTTTAGTTTTTTGTCAGTATTTGTTTTACACATTTTGATGCAATGCATACTCATTTAGAAGTGGATTAGACACTTCATCATTGTGAAATGTTTCTTTTTATCTTTACTAATCTTTTTGCATCTTTTTTTTATTAAGAAGAATTTTTTTTTAATGTTTATTCATGTTTTGAGAGACAGAGACAGAGCGTGAGCAGGGGAGGGGCAGAGAGAGAGGGAGACACAGAATCTGAAGCAGGCTCCAGGCTCTGAGCTGTCAGCACAGAGCCCGACACAGGGCTTGAACTCACTAACTGCAAGATCATGCCCTGAGCCGAAGTCGGAAGCCTAACTGACTGAGCCACTCAGACACCCTGTTGCCTCTTTGTTTTTGGTGTTTATTTATTTTGGAGAGAGAGAGAGCACGCACATGTGTGTGAGTGATGGAGGGGCAGAGAGAGAGGGAGACAGAGGATCCATAAGAGGCTCTGTGCTGACAGCAGAGAGCCCAATGTGGGGCTTGAACTCACAAACTGTGAGATCATGACCTGAGCCGAAGTCAGACGCTTAACCGACTGAGCCACCCAGGTGCCCCTCTTCTTGCCTCTTAAAATCTACTTTGTGAAATATTTTATTTTATTTCATTCCATTTCAAGAGAGAAAGAGAGAGCATGAGTGGGGGGAAGGGGTGGGGGGGGGCAGAGAGAGAGGGACAGAGAATCTCAAGCAGCCTCCGAGTTCAAAACATGGAGCTCGATCCCACCAACCATGAGGTCATGACCTGAGCCCAAACCAAGAGCTGGATGCTTAACTGACTGAGCCACCCAGCTGCTCCTACTTTGTGAAATATTTAGATTTCTTTTGGTTAGTGTTGTGGGGAGGAAGATGAGGTGTGTATCTTTTCCATCTTTTTACTTTTAGCCCTTAAGGTGTATCTTTCAAGTGGCATATAATTGGTGTTTGTTATTACCTGTTCTAACAACTTTCGTCTTTTAGAGCATTGATACAGTTTACATTTAATGCAATTACTGATATACTTGGGTTTAAATCTGCCCTCTACTTTTTGCTATTTATTCCATATTGCTTCTTCTGTTCTTCGCTACCTCTCCCTTCTCCCACTTTGGATTGATTGGGTTTGTCATTCCATTTCCCCCCTTTACTATTATTTATATACTTGTTTATTCCTTATTCTTATTTATTTACTTAATTATTACTCCTTTAGTAATTACCCAAGCAGCCTTTCTTACCTGGATTAATTGGAGGGAACTAAGCCCCACAATAAGGAATTTGAGTGACTAGTTTTGCAATTCACTGGAGCATGGCACATAGCTCGTACCCTTTCCAGATGCACAGGCAAGAAGCTAAGTCATTACATACCATGAAAACTTACATTAGGCCTTAATTCTCTGGTTGAGAAGAGCTACTAGAGAGTAAAATATGCATTCTTGGCTTATTGAAATCTAATGTAAATTCATATTTTACCTCTTCTAGAACAATGCAAAGTTCTTACAACACTTTAACTCTGTTTTCCACTAATCTCTCACTTATAGAATTATTAACATGTATTTTCATTCTCTAAATATTTTAACATCACCAGGATGATATGACATCATTGTTTTTGTTAAGTTTTAAATTTTAATTCCAATATAGTTAACATATAGTGTTATATTAGTTTTAGGTATACAGTCTAGTGATTCAACAATTCTATACATTACTCAGTGATAACATTATTGTTTTGTTCAGTTGTTGTCCATTTTAGCCTGAAAGACTTACTGTATGTATTTGTTGTTTTTCATTTCTTCTCATATCTCCAAGCTTCTATCTCAGATCATTTTTGTGCTGCTTGAAGAATATTCCTTAGTATTTCCTTTAGTGCAGGTCTGTTAATGATGAAATTTATTAGTCTTTGATTGTCTGAACATGTTTTTATTTCTTCGGTTTTGAAGCTGGGTAGAGAATTCTGTTGTTGGTAGTTATTTTTCTCTTAGCACTAAAAGGATATGTCATTCTATAGTCTTCAGACTTCCATTGTAGTTACGGTGTTGGGAAATCACCATTAGCCATATTGTTACTTCTTTGAATTTAAGCTTTTTTTTTTTTTAAAGTTTTTAAACGTTTATTTATTTTGGAGAGACAGAGTGCAAGTGGAGGAGGGGCAGAGGCAGAGGGAGACACAGAATCCAAAGCAGGCTCCAGGCTCTGAGCTGTGAGCACAGAGCCTGATGTGGGGCTTGAACTCACCAACCGTGAGATCATGACCTGAGCCAAAGTCGGATGCTTAACGAACTGAGCCACCCAGGTGCTACAAGCTTTTTTTTTTTTTATCTTGTTGCTTTTAAACTTTTTTTTTTTTTTTTTGGTCATTGGTTTTCACCAGTTTTTGCTGTTATACCTATTGGTTTTCTTTGTATTTATCCTATTTAGAATTTGTAGTCTTCCTTAAATATTTCTTCTGTCCTATTTCCTCTCTTCTCTCCTTCTGGGACTCTAGTTACACATTTATAAGAGTTCTTTACCATATCCCCTATTTTGTCTGTTATGCACTTATCTGTGTTTTCCATTTTTCTCTTAGTCTGAACTATCTTTTAGTTTACCTATTCTCTCTTTAGCTGTATCTAATATGTTGTTAAGCCAACTCACTGAGTTCTTATTTCTAGTTATTTTTTTTTCAGTTACTGAATTTCTATTTGGTTCATTTTTAGAGTTTCTAATTCTTTGATGAAAACTTCAACCTTTTATTTTATTGCATAACCTAAGCATAGTTTTCTTAAAGTTTATGTCTGATAACTCCATTAATGGGATCCCATGGGTCTCTTTCTGTTACATTACTTCTTGTTTTTAAATCACATTTTGTTCTGTTGTATATCTGGCTAGTTTTAATTGCATGTCAGACATATATGAAAAATTGTTGAAGTAATTAAAGACTCTGGATGTTTTTCTTGTCTTCCAGAGAGGACTTAACTTTGCATCTGACAGGTAGCAAAGGGCATTAGCAATCCTGAATTATTTTAATTTAATCAGAGATTGAAATGAGATGATTTTAAATTGGGCATTATTCCACATGTGGACTAATCTATTTCTGATTCACCTTTATTCTGAGGATATAGCCCTTTGGAGTCCCAATCCAAAGCCTGGGGGATTATCAGCCTCTCCTTCCCTGGCAAGCCCTAAACTCCATTTAGTTGCTCAGCTTCCCACTTACCTCTTCCAGTAATGCACCCACCTCTAGGGAAAGCACAACTCCAGATGCTGGACTCACTTTTTCACTTTCTTTCATTTCCTGTATCTTGGCTCTTCAGGTCTTTGACAACTTATTTGCTCTCTGATACCTTCAAAAATGTGGTTTTTATATTGAGCCTGAATTTTCTAGTTATTCTCAGCCGGAGAGTTAGCCTGTGATTCTGTCCTCTGTAACAAAAAGGGGAGCTTTAAGATTGTCATGAGCAGCACAGTCTCTACTCTCTGGGGTCTTATTCTCTGGTTGTGATAGAGGTTGGAGGCTAGAGGCCTCAGTTTATCCTGAGGATGGCAGGAAGGAGCCTGAACAACTACACAGCTCAACATACCCATTTCATAGTTGAGGAAATAGGTCCAGAAAAGGCCAGAGACTTACCTATGTTTATACAGCCAAGTAATGACAGAGGTAGCCCTGGAATTTAGATCTCCTGCAACTCCCGCCCGTGAGCACTTACACTACACCAGGCTTAGGAAGATGTTTATTTTTTTGGTTACTCTTTTTATTTAGTTATTTGTTTTTCCTTGTATTATAGATATTTCAATCTTGCACAAAAGTATAGGGAATGGTAAATTGAACCTAAATATTTAGCCATCACCCAGCTTTCATGGTTTTCAAAATATAGCCAAATCATTTTTTATTTGTATCTCTACTTTTCCTTACCACTGGTTTTTTGTTTTTTGTGTTTTTTTTGAAGCAAATCCCAAACATCATATCATTAAGTTCATAAATATTTAGGTTTATATCTGAAGTACATTATATATAAGATTCCTTCCTTTTTTCCTTCCTTCCTTTAACATAGCCTCAATATTATCACACCTAAAAAAAATGAATACAAAAAATATTGTCAAATATTCAAAATAGTTTAATTCCATTGCCCTTATTACAAAATTACAAATCATTACGGCTAACTGAGTTCATATTGGATTTCTTGTCTAACAAGTTTGGGGCCTTTGGTTCCACTGCATTTTTTTCTGTGCAATCATCTTATTCCCCTAAGGGAGAAAGAACGAAAAATTTCATTTCTTCCTAGTCTATAGAAAAGGAAAGAGGGCACAAATGGGTAAAGGACATGGCCAAGACCTCATGGACAGTCAGTGCCTTCTGCTGAAAGGTGTTGTAGGAGCTGGACACGGGGAGAGGGGGAAAGCCTACTCTTCCCAGGTCTACTTAGTCAATGTGGCCAACCTCACCTATGGGCCAGCTCTGTACTCAGGGAGATGATCTGGATATTGCTCACCCTCATAGGGTTCCATTCTCTTTTGAGAGGATAGGGATGGAGCAGAGAAAGGCTTCTCTTCCCTTACAGCTCTACCCTCTATTCTACATGGAGACCCATGAGGCATATTGAGCAGGGAGAAGTGTAAGCTAGGAGGGCTAACCTTTGACAGCATAAGTAGGCTGGTCTGTTATCGTAGGACTAATTTTATGAGAAAAAGTGCTGCAAGGACAGGACTGTCTTCTTCCTTCTGTGGTCCCATGCCCAGCTCAGGTCTTGACACATAGTAGGGACCTCCATCTAATATACAGCTTGATAGCAGCCAGTATTTATTGAGTAATTACTACATGTCAGTTACTGTTCTCAGTGATTTCCACATATTAATTAATTTAGTCCTCATAGCTAATCCATTTGGTAGGTACTTACTATTCCCATGTTAAAAATGATGATGCACAGAGAAGTTAAGACATTTTAAGTGATAAGTAAAGGGGGTAGAGCCCATTCTAAGCAATCTAGCTGCAGAGCCTGGGCCCTTAACTACTACAGTTCTCTGTCCAATGGCATACTTCACATTAGGTATTGGGAACTATGGCCTGTGGGCCATATCCAGACGTAAGAATAGATTTTACCTTGTATCTTTTTTTTTTTTTTTTTTTTTTAACATTTTAAAAGGATTATTTAAAAAGAGTGGGGAAGAGGAGAAGAAGAATATGTAACAGAGACTGGGTGCAGTCCACAAAGCCTACATTTATTATCTGTCCCTTTACAGAAACAGTTTGCTGACCCCTGCCCTAGTGGAGACAGTAAGAAGGGTTTTTGGACCTGTTCCCTGTCTCAGGCTTGCGTTGGTGGGTGTGGTGGGCAGGCTAAGTTTGAAAGGTGAGACTGACCAGCAATGGTCAAGACTTCAGTTTTCCCAGCACATAAGAGTCTGAGCTATCTTGGTTCTGTTTCCTTCTCCAGGCTGATGACATGAATGTCAAGTTGGAAGGGGAACCTTCAGTGCGGAAACCAAAGCAGCGGCCACGGCCTGAGCCCCTGATCATCCCTACCAAGGCGGGCACTTTCATTGCCCCTCCCGTCTACTCCAACATCACCCCATACCAGAGCCACCTGCGCTCTCCTGTCCGCCTAGCTGACCACCCCTCTGAGCGGAGTTTTGAGCTACCCCCCTACACCCCTCCCCCAATCCTCAGTCCTGTGCGGGAAGGCTCCGGCCTCTATTTCAATGCCATCATGTCAACCAGCAGCATCCCAGCCCCTCCTCCCATCACGCCAAAGAGTGCCCATCGCACCCTGCTCCGGTCTAGTGAGTGACCCACCCTCAGGGGCCACGGGGGCAGGGAATGTGGGGAGGGAGGGCAATGGGCAGGAATGAGACTCTGCCCATAAGGCTGCTGGGGATTGGGCTGGAACACTGGGAAAAGGGGCTCCACTCTCTCTTCTCTGAGAGAGAAAAGGTGGTTGTCCTGGTTCAAGAACAGGCAGGGATGGGGTAGGGGATATCAGCCCAATTGCTTGGGTTCAAATCCCAATTCTACAATTTACTGTTATGTTCCCTGTGCAAGTCATTGAAACTCTCTGGGCTTCAGTTTCTTTAGTATTTAATTGAGGATATTAGTAGTACTTGGTTGTTGGTGAAATTGCCAATTTAATCTATTTCTGGATCCACAAATAGCAGTTTCCTATGTTCAACCTGATAGCCAACTCACGGGGTTGTGGTGAGGTTCAGAGGCAGCAACAAACGTAAAGCACTTAAAACACCATGCCTGGAGCAGCATCATGCTTGCTCTTAATATTATGTGGTAGATCCTGCCTCCTGGGGCTCTTAAATAGTTGTTTTGGCCAAGAGCAGACATGTTGGCTGGCCCGGGTGGTGAACTGTTGAAAAATGTGGGCCACTCCACAAAAAGATCCATTTCCTTTGAAAATGGGATAATCTTATCTTGTAGTGTGGTGGAGGATTAAGTGGGAGTAAACACCTCCAGAGGTAGAACAAGGGTGAAGCCTCCCATCACTAGATTACCCTTTGACCCTGACCTCCCATGCCCTAGCTCTCTGGTGCCCCCTGGTGTCTGTGGGTGAGAAATGGCTCACCCTGGGCTGGCTGGCTGGCCTTCCATTCCACCCTCCCACCTACCTTCCAAGCTTCTCTCCGTGCCTGGGTTGTGCAGGAAGAAATCACCGTAGAGACCAGACCGGCAACAAAGAGAGGCCTGTCCATCCATGAGCATTTATCGAGTACCTGGGTGTAAAGCATTGAACTGGGTCCTGTGAAGGCTCCAGTAGTGTATGGGACAGCACGGGTCTGTCCGTTCTAAAGAGAGTACAGGGTCATTAGGGAGTTGACATGGAAACCTGGGAGACAGAAAAGCAGAGGTTCTGGGCACAGTGGGATCAACAGCAAGTGAGTGAGGGAGACCCTAACCTCCAAAGCCTGCAGAGCCTACTAGCCTGGGGTGGTGAGAAAGCCTCCAGGAGAGGGTGGGGCTAGAGCTAAGAGCTTGAACTAGGAAGGAGGTGGGGAGGGCACACTCGGCACAGGCACCGGAATGAGTGGTGGAAAGGCCTGGAGGTAGGACCGTGCAGGAAGAGCGAGGAGCCATGAGTAAGCAGTCAGCTAGGTTCCAGGGTCCGGGCAAGGGGGTGGTGGGAGGCATAGATGATAGGGGAGCTGCATGAGTGAGCCGAGCTGAGGAGTTGCAAGTTGCAAAGGGGGGGGGGGGAGGTCAGCAAAGATTTTTGGAGCAAGGGAGTGCCTCCATGTGGGGCACTAAGATTAGTTCAGGAGAAACTGAGGCAGAGAATCCAGCATGGAAGCGAGGAGATATAAACAGGGTTCTCCTTCACTGCCTTGCTAGTGTGCCAAACGTTTCAGCTTCTTTACTAGAGCAAGCATAGTTTAATGTTGGAGCTAATTCTGTAGTATGGGAGCTCCTGGGGCAGGGACCCAGCTTTGGGTGGTGGTGGTAGTGGTAGTGGTAGTGGTAGTAGCTAATATTTATTGAGGGCGAGGCTTTGTGCATGATTTCATTCAGTCCTCGCATTAACCCTAGGAGGTAGGTAGTAATAGCCCCTTGCAGCAGGTGTGAAAACAGAAGCACCCACGTGCTTGGCAAAGTCACAGTTAGTCGTCACAGTTGCAGGCCGAGGAGCCAGGATTCACCGTGCCTGATTTCCAAGTACGAGTCTCTGTGAGTCACTGCCATGGCTCTTGTGCAAACGGAGCAGCCATGTAGGGTGGGGTGGGGGAGGGGCGGCTTGCTGAAGGCAGGAGGGTGCCGTTCACCGATGTGCCTTTTGTCCCATAGATAGCGCTGAAGTCACCCCACCTGTCCTCTCTGTGATGGGGGAGGCCACCCCAGTGAGCATCGAGCCGTAAGTGCAGCCCTTCCTCTGGCCTATGGTACGAGGGTGGCCGATAGGGTCCAGTGCACGCAGGCCCTGTGAGGAAGAGGAGGGTTGTGTGGGGCCCACAGAGGGCTGAACAGCCTCTGAGATTCTGCAACTGGCTCTGGGCTTTACTGTCCCCACCCTAAAGGAAAGGACCAGCTCGGTTTGAATTTGCCTCTGAGTATCGGCAGGGCAGTCCAAGAGACTCTTTCCCTATCTGTAAACTCGAAGCTTCTCCCCTTTCCAACCTCTGGGCACTACCAGGTCCCGTTTGCCAGGCTGTTCTCACGGAAGCCAAATTCCTTACACTCAGCTGAGGTCTTGCTGTGCTCAGCGTCTGCGGACTACCCCCTGCATCTTCTCCCATCCCAGAGAGAAAGATTCCCTGTGCCCGCGAGGTGAGGCCTCACTCCCTGCCCTTTCCACCCCTGCAGACGGATCAACGTGGGCTCCCGGTTCCAAGCGGAAATCCCCTCCATAAGGGATCGTGCTCTGGCAGCTGCAGACCCCCACAAGGCCGACTTGGTGTGGCAGCCGTGGGAGGACCTAGAGAGCAGCCGGGAGAAGCAGAGGCAAGGTGAGAGGGGGCCTGCACCAGCAAGTGAAGGTGGGCTGTTGGACAGGTGGGTGGGTTAGGCCCTGAACGAGATTTCTTCTCCTCCCCTCCCACGCTTGCTCCAGTGGAAGACCTGTTGACAGCCGCCTGCTCCAGTATTTTCCCTGGAGCTGGCACCAACCAGGAGCTGGCCCTGCACTGTCTGCATGAGTCCAGGGGAGACATCCTGGTGAGACGATGGCCCTGGTGGGGGGAGGGACCCTGAGGGAGGCTGGCATGGATCCATGTCTGCTGCCCAGGAGCCAGGGCTGCTGGCCCACTGATTGGAGGCAGGCAGGAGGGTCTGACCAGGATGGGGGTTGTAGGGGCTCCACCGAAGGTAGTCGTAGTTCCAAACTCCAGACTTTGCTGCACAGGGTCCTCTTGTCTACCCTAGTCCCTGATTCTGGGTCAGTGGGTCCCCGCCCTCAGAAAGGCTGTCACTGAGGCCTTTCTCCACCTATGGCTGTCTGTCCTGGGGGCCACACGTTCTCTCTTAAGAGGCCCTTGGCCTGGTTCCTGAGCAGCTCCACCCTCCGTGATCTTGCCATCCTGCCAAACCTCTTGCCCCTCAGCAGTTACACAGGGTAAAAATAAATGCCCACCTTACTACTCAGAGGGTTGAAGAGGCCTTCTGAATTGTGCCTGGCACCTAGGAGGCTCAGCCTACCACTGAGACCCCTGCAGGGCACTGACCTTTTCCTCACTTCCCCTTCAGGAAACGCTGAATAAGCTGCTACTGAAGAAGCCCCTGCGGCCCCATAACCACCCACTGGCAACTTATCACTACACAGGTGAGCCTGGGACCTGGAGCCTCAAGGTCTCCAGCATCAGTGGGGCCCAGCTTGGTGCTGAGTCACAGCCCTGGATGGGGGTGAGGAGGTCGGGGGCAGATAAGCCAAGAGCCGGAGTGAAAGAACTGACACCAAAGATGGGGTAGTTCTCAAGGGGCTTCCTGTGCCCTGAAGGGGCAGAGAGAAAGGCGTGGGCAGGTGGGAGCCCATGCAGGCAAAAAAGCCCATGGCAAGGTGCAAGGGACAGGAATCTAGGGAGTGCCGTCCCAATTGGCATCCGGTGCTTGGAACTTAGACAACCCCTGTAGTGCCATGTCCCATCCTGGGCACTGTGCTTTTAAAGGGACAGTGACCAAATGGCATAATCACAGCAGCCACCGATCCCTGTTGAGTGGTACCTCTTGTGTGTGCCAGGCAGAGCAGCAAGGGTTCCACGTGCATTATCTCCTTGAGTCTGCACCACAACTGGTGAGGTGGCTTGTGTGACCAGGTCCCAGTTCCCAAGCGAGGTGATTGAGGCTCAGAGGCTAGTAAGTGGCGGAAGCAGAAATATGGATCCAGCTCTGAATGGCTGCAGAGACCGTGGACGGATGACTTCACACTTTTCTGCTGGCCACTCACAGTCCCATCCACCTCACTAACCCTGGCTCCCGCTTTGCCTTACAGGTTCTGACCAGTGGAAGATGGCTGAGAGGAAGCTGTTCAACAAGGGCATTGCCATCTATAAGAAGGATTTCTTCCTGGTGCAGCAGCTGGTGAGCTGGGGCTCTGTTTCAGGCGCAAGAGGCAGCCAGGGGCCGGCTGTGTGATTTGGGGCTCCCTCTGCCGGTGGTGGCCCTGCAGTCTCTCTGAAAAAGCAGGTTAATGCCACTAAGTATTGTCGGAGAGAATTTTCTAAACAAAACAAGGGGAGAAGATTGGGCCTTTCCTCCCCTTGGTTCCGAGCCTTCTTCCCTCATGTAAAGGTAGTATGGCCATGCTGGGGGTGGGGGTGGGGGTGGGGAGTGGGGGGGTGGTCTCAGAAGGAGGCCTGAGTGGGCAGACCCAGTGGTGTCAGACTTCAGAGAGTGACTTGCCTGAGGCAGAACAGGAAGAGAAGGAAGGCTGCAGACTGAGGTGAGCCATTTCCCAGGGGGCTGGAGTACTTCAAAAGCCACAATCAGTAGGTAGAGGAGAGGTCACCCTAAGATGAGGGGAACTGAGAGCCAACAAGTGACTGTATAACAGACCGGGCTGAGGGGGGCCCCCCACTGCCTTCTTCCTGTCAGACCCAGGGCTTCCTTCCAGTAACTCAGCTGACCGAGCAGAGGAGGCCAAGTTGACTTTTCCTAGATTGAATTTATCTTGCCTCTCCCCATGTTCTTCTGGGAGAAGATTGTTTTGCTGATCCAAGGACCTACATCTTTCCAGCAGCCCTGTCTCATAAAATCTCAGCTGTACAGACCACCGAGGGAATGGGGTTTCCAAGAATGTGCCCTTTCCTCCTGGAATTGTAGATTGTGTCAGGACAGCTCTGGGGACTGGGCAAAGTGTGGATGAATTCTTCTACAAGGGCCCTGTTGTGAGGACAGTCATTTGCTGGGTTTCAGTAACATTCCATTCCCCGATTGGGCAATATTTCTGCGAAGTACACGCCTGTGAAATTCACTGTGGTGCCCCTAACGCCTTAATGAAAAGAGCAGACTGTTAGTCACACAGATGATCAGAGAGAATTGACAACAAAAGTGTAAACAGGATCTAATTAGTAAATCTGTGACTTGGCCATTCCTGTGAGATACAGCATATCTGTTTTCTCCTCAGGCGCAGAGAACTCACTGACCCCTTGGGCTCTGTAGACAGACTTCCCAGCTCCCACTGCAGCCCAGCAGTTGGCAGAGCAGTCTGGGAGCCTGGGGGAGAAAGGGCAGAGTCAGAGCCTTTAAAGAGCCTCTGTGTGTGGGAAATCTGTCCGGAAACTAAACCCAGTAGCCAGATGGATTTGTGAAACGGGAGCGCGCTAGGATTTCAGATCTTGGGAGGCCCTTGGAAGTCATCTTACTCTTGAAGAGACTTGCCTGAGGTCACACAGTCATTTAGTGGCAGAGTTAGGAGTGAGACTTAGGCCTTCTGCTTCCTTTTCAGGTTTTTCCAGAGCTTTCTTGTTAGTCTCCCTTGAATCCCTCTCTGATATAGGACAGTTTAACATTCTTCTATCCTCACTTGTCAGTTGCTGTTCCCTGGGAGGAATGACAGTGTTGCCCAGATTGATGAAGGGAGTCTGTGTTGCCGGGTCTGGGCTGGCTCTGAATGGGGATGGTGTCCAGACTTTTTCACCCTTAACTGTTTACTTTGAAAAATTTGAAACTTACAGAAAAATTGAAAGCATAGTACAGTAAACACCCACGCATTCCTCATTTAGATTTACCAATTGTTAACACTGGTCACACTTGCTTTCCCTCTTTCTCGGTCTATACTTAAATTTATATACACGCTTATTTCATTTCTCTGTGTTTTAACTAGTCATTAAAAGTAAGTTACAAGCGGTCCCTACGTGGCTCAGTCGGTTGAGCATCCAACTTTTTTTTTTTTTAATGTTTATTTATTTATTTTGAGAGAGCGAGAGCAGGGAAGGGGCAGAGAGAGAGAGAGAGAGAGAGAGAGAGAGACAGAATCCCAAGCAGGTTCTGCATTGCCAGTGCAGAACCTGATGGGAGGCTCGAATCCATGAACTGTGAGATCATGACCTGAGCCAAAACCACGAGTCAAATGCTTAATCCATTGAGCCACCAGGGTGCCCCAAGTGACAAACTCTTGATTTCGGCTCAGGTCATGATCCCAGAATATTGGATTGAGACCCATGTTGGGCTCTGTGCTCAGCATGACACCTGCTTGAGATTCTCTCTCACTGCCCCCCCCTTCCCTATACCCCTCTCCCCTGCTCATGCTCTCTTAAAAAAAATTTTTTTTTAAGGTATGTTACAGACTTGATCCAAATATCTCTTAAAAACAAGGTTATATATTCTTGCAAAACCATAATACTATTATCATACCCAAGAAATTTAAACTAATAATATTCTCTAATATGCAATCCCTATTCAAATCTTCCCAATGGCTCCATGTGGTCCTTTTTGGCTTTTTTTTTCCCCTTCCTAATAGTGCTGAAGTGTTGTTTAATTGAATTAGTCAGTGGTTTGTTCAGAGAAGGCATTGGAGAAATGCTTGTATTTCTTGGGTTTCTTGGGTTTAGCATTTGGGGAGGAGGGGACATGCATGGATGGGAAAGGCTGGAGAATCTCCAGGCAGATGAGCTGAGCCAGGAACTCTGACCTCAGTTTTGGCTTCAAATCAGATCCAGACCAAGACCGTGGCCCAATGCGTGGAATTCTACTACACCTACAAGAAGCAGGTGAAAATTGGTCGCAATGGGACGCTAACCTTCGGGGATGTGGATACAAGCGATGAGAAGTCGGCCCAGGAAGAGGTTGAAGTGGATATTAAGGTGACTCCCTTCCCAGCCTCAGCTGCTTAGAGTCCTGACTGTGTCTGGGGCCGAGGGCTGAGTTGAGAGCCTGGGGCCAAGCTCTCTGGAAGCCCCTGGAGGGTAAAGAGAGCAAGGCAGTGTCCCTGACAGCCCCAAGGAGCTGATGTCCTGGGCACTGGACCTAGCCCTTTAGGTCCCCCTCTCTGTCTGTCAGCGTCAAGGTAATAATACATTGTGTTGATGCAGAACATTGGGGAATTTTCCCACAATATCTGCATCAGCACTGACCTCCTGTCTCCTCATAGCACACCTCTAATACTGTCGCCCAAACTTGAGGCATTCTTGTACAACCATCATGAATGTGTCATCTCTGCATCCTACCACATGTCAACGTTACTGTTTCTGCGACATCCACATACCACCTGGGCTACTACTTCATATTTTTCTTTAAGTCAACTCAGTTTTTACTCAGGAGGGAAATGTTATGTCCCAATCATAAGCAGAAAACCAGTACTGTTTGCCGTAGAAGGCACTAGCAAAAGTAAATATATATGAGAGTCAGTGTTGTTAAATTCCAGGTAGGTACTGTTACCTGCCAGGGCTCTGAGTCTCAGACCTGACCTTTGGTTAATTAAGTCTGGGGGCCTATTCTGGGGAGTGTGCGACTCTTGATCTTGAGCTCGTGAGTCCGAGCCCCATGTTCAGTGTAGATTACTTAAAAATAAAATCTTTAAGGGGCACCTGGATGGCTCAGTTGGTGAAGCGTCCAGTTTAAGCTCAGGTTGTGATCTTGTGGTTTGTGAGTTCAAACCCCACGTCGGGCTCTGTGCTGACAGCTCGGAGCCTGGAACCTGCTTTGGATTCTGTGTCTCCCTCTCTCTCTGCCCCTCTCCTGCTTGCGCTCTGTGTCTCTCTCGCCCTCAAAAATAATATTAAAAAAAATCTGAATCACAGGAAAAATTATTAGGGAAGCATTAAATAGAGACAAGCAGAAGTTTCAAAAAAATCTCTAAAAAATAATAATAAAGTCTGGAGAAGTATAAAAGACACATTTAGACCTAACTCAAAACTTTATGTTTGACGTAATCAGGATTGAAAAGAGAATGCTATTTAATTCTGTGTCCACATATCCATCTAACATCATGTTGGGGTTATAACTCCATACTTGCTGACATGCTGCATGAAGACAGGGAGTGGTTTGGTCCCTCTTTTACAGACGGGGAAGTGGGTGGAGTTCCCAGAAGCATTACAAAGACAGTTTAGAACTGGAGCTAAGGCTGCTGTCTGCTCCTCCGGACCACCTTGCCGAAGGATGTGTCTGTCTCTTGGACTGGCATGCTCCCTTCCTGCCCCGAGCTCAATCTCAAGTGCTCAGTCTCTTCCTGAGGGCTTTCAGGGCTCAAGACTCTCTCTTCTTTCCCAGGCCGACTATCTGGGGGAGGATATAGAATTATGTAGTGCAGGAGGCTGGCTGGGCCAGGCCAGGCAAGCAGGATGAGCAGGGACTAGTCGTCCCCGGCTGGGTCAGAATCGGAGCAGTATGGCTGTGTAACTAGAGCTCCAGGCTCACTGCCCTCATTCTTATCCCCCATAGACTTCCCAGAAGTTCCCAAGGATGCCTCTTCCCAGAAGAGAGTCTCCAAGTGAAGAGAGGCTGGAGCCCAAGAGAGAAGTAAAGGAGCCCAGGAAGGAGGGGGAGGAGGAAGTGCCAGAGATCCAGGAGAAGGGAGAGCAGGAAGAGGGGCGAGAGCGAAGCCGGAGGGCAGCGGCTGTCAAAGCCACACAGACACTACAGGCCAATGAGTCGGTAAGTGTGACCTCCACTAGGGGAGCCCAGGGCCAGGAGGAGGGCTGGAGCTGGGCCTGGGGGTGAGGGAGGGAGGGCAGAACAGGAACATGGTGATGATGATCATCGCCATGATGGCAGGAAATGTACTAAGTACCTTATGTTTTTAACTTATTTAATCCTCATAACCCTATGTGGTAGGTACTGTCATCATTCCCATTTTACAGATGAGGAGATGGAGGCCCCTAGATAAGACAGCTGGTAGGCAGCCTGACTCCAAAATTGTGTTATTAAGTTTTTATACTATACTGCTTCTGTACCTGAGACTGAAGAAGAAGGCCTTGTGAAAACCCAAAAGGTGTGTGGGACGTGGCAGAAGCATCTATGAGTTGTACCTGTGGCAGGCTCTCCATAAGAGAGCTGTGTCCCTGACAAGAATATCTGACAAGAATGAGCTGAAACATTGGGGTGCCTGGGTGGCTCAGTCGGTTAAGCTTTGGCTCAGGTCATGATCTAGTGGTTCGTGAGTTCCAGCCCCTTATTGGGCTCTGTGCTGTTGGTGTGGAGACTGCTTGGGATTCTCTTTCTTTCCCTTTCCCCCACTTGCATTCTCTCTCTCTCTCTCTCTCTCTCTCTCTCTCAAAATAAACTTAAAAAAAAAAAGGGCTGAAACAATGAGAATCATAACAATGGCCCCTCTCATAGGTTCTCTGCAAAGTGCCTTCCTTTCCAGTATCTCATTAATTCCTCACAATAACCCCATAAAGTGTTAACCCCTACCTCAAAGATAGACGGAACTGAGTTCAGAGATGATATGTGACTTGCCTGAGTTCCTGCCTGCAGTCCTCGTAGTGAAGTCCTCTGTCCACCATATCATAGACCAAGAAACAACACATACCACCAGAGGTGTTCCTTGTCGGGGAGATGTCCCCCCAAAGAGAGTAGGGATTACTATGAGAGCCTTACAGATTTTTTTGTGTTGTACACTCAGGCTTGCAGGAAGACTCCAGACTGTTTGCTCCCTTCTGAGCCTGGGCTGTGCTTTTCCTCCCAGAGCTGTGCTCTATGCGCAAGCTTCATCAAGTCCTGCTGACTTTTGGGAATACTTCCCTAGGAGGGTCAACCCCATGCACGCACTTATGACTCCTAGCGGCCATCTGAGGCTCCCCTAACCCAAGGCCTGTGATTCCCCCCAAGCACCTCTCCAGGTCTGTTCCAGGTGTCCTCCACTCTCCATCATCTGCTTGGCATTTCTCGTGGTGACTCATGCTGTCTGTCCCTTTCACTAGATTTCAAGCTCCCTGAGAGCAGGGGCTCCTGTCTGTCCCCTCTGTATCCCCAGCATATGGCACCGTCACATGGATTTGAATCTGATTTATGGAGTTAAGGCATGAATGGATGGACTAAATGACTGAAGACATGAAAACATTAATTGAGACACCAAGACCCCCTTCAGATAGATGCATGGAGACGTCTTCTGGCAGCTTGGGCTGTCCCACAGGATTACTGTACCAACAGCTTTGTAAAGATACAGTTGGCCAGGGGCGCGTGGGTGGCTCAGTTGGCTCAGCGTCTGACTTCGGGTCCGGTTATGATCTCGTGGCTCTTGAGTCTGAGCTGTGCATCCGGCTCTGTGCTGACAGCTCAGAGCCTGGAGCCTGCTTCAGGTTCCATGTCTCCCTCTCTCTTTGCCCCTCCCCAGCTTGTGCTGTCTCTCTCTCTCTCTCTCTCTCTCTCTCAAAAATAAACATTAAAAAAAAAAAAAAAAGTTGGCTAAAGACCCAAATGGGCTGGCAAAAAGCAGTGAGTACCTTGTCACTGAAAGGATTCCAGTGGATTCTAGAGGACCGTTTGGCAGGAGCATCTGACCTTTAAGAGCCCTGTGTTCCTGAGATGCCAGAATTCAGGAACCTCTCTTCCCCAGATCTCTCACCTCTCCTTGTTTGATCCTCTCCAGGCCAATGACATCCTCATCCTCCGAAGCCATGAGTCTAACGCCCCTGGCTCTGCTGGTGGCCAAGCCTCAGAGAAGCCAAGAGAGGGGGCAGGGAAGTCACGGAGGGCACTACCTTTCTCGGAGAAGAAGAAAAAACCGGAGACATTTAACAAGACCCAGAATCAGGAGAACACTTTCCCTTGTAAAAAGTGTGGCAGGTAAGATGCTAGGCCCTGCCTCCCCTGGGACCCAGCAGGGTGGCCACGGCTGGGGGCCAGGAAGTGTGCTTTCCAGGGGAGCTTTCGCCTTGTCATCTGATTGGCTCCGAGGGTTTCTAGGGCAGTGACGTCACTTGGCAGCTCTTAGAGGAGGGGGTGACAGCACTGGATCCGGAACCCTTCAGTTCCCTAGGTGGAAGGTGGAGCGGGCCGTGTGGCCCAAGCCAGTCAGGCGGGGCCGGGGACCCGCCCGCCACACAGACGCACCCATGCACGGGAGCGCACACGCACACTGCCCAGACACACGCGCACCCGCACGCACGCTCTCTGGTCTGGTGGTCAGGGGGTGGGGGGTGGGGACGGCCCTCTTACTGGAGCCCCTCCTGCCCGGCCGCAGGGTGTTTTACAAGGTGAAGAGCCGCAGCGCCCACATGAAGAGCCATGCAGAACAGGAGAAGAAGGCTGCCGCCCTGAGGCAGAAGGAGAAGGAGGCCGCTGCCGCCGCGGCAACCGCAGCCGCCGCCTCTCCGCACCAGCCCGCGCTGCGCGAGGAGAGCGGCGCGGGTGAGAGGGGCTGACGCCGCCGGGGCTCAGGGGCCCGCCCCTCGCCCTGGACCCCCGGCCCTCCCTGCACCAGCCTGCCCGAGCTCCTGCGAGCACCCTGGAACCTCCAGAGGGAGAGAGGAGAGATCACGTGGACTTTTCTCGGAAGAACAAGACAATAAAATAAACGGCTCTTTTATTTATAAAGGCCCCAGGAGCAGTCGTCTAGGCTGCAGGATCCAGTTCTCTTTGCATTCTGTCTGTCGGAAGTAGTCCTTGCGCGTTCCTCCAACTGCACTGCGAAGGCCCCTGCTGGCTGGGGCTGCCCCTCCGGACGGGCTCCAGCGCCGCCACTGCTGCCTCCCACGCTGGGACCGCTGCTGCCGCGCAGCCTCTTCCGGTCCTCCTGGTTTCCCCTGCTCCCCTTCGGTCACCATGGAGAGCCAAGCAAGCACAAGCTCACCCTCCTTGCAGCATTTTTCCCCCCCCCCCCCCCCCCCGCCCCCAGAGGACCTCAAAGGCTGCACAGGCCCTGCCCCAAGCCCCGAAAAGAGGAACTCCCCTGGAGGGATTGTGGTGGCCGTCTCCGAGAAGGAGCTCAGCCTGGTACCTGTGCTGTCCCCTACACGACAATGTCCAGGCCTAAGCTGCTCCGGTGACCCTGTCCTCAGGCCACCACCTATGGGAGGAAAGCTTCCAGAATGCCTATAGGGCAGAGGACAGGTACCTGTCCCTTTGCTGCTCTCTACCGGCCTGCTAGGGCTGTGAAGTTTTCTCAGATATTTGGGGAAGGGGCCAGTGTCGGGTCTCAAGCTCTCAGTCTGCTGGAAGGAAGGGAACTGTGCAGAGGGTGGAAGTTGTAGGGTTGGGCTGGAGAGAACTTTTGATAAGCCCTGGCTCTTCCTGCTTCCCACCTTTTTGCCAAACACTTTTGGTCCCCGAAGGCTGCTAAGGGGGTTTATCCTGGGCCCAGCCTGTTCCCTCTTGCCGCAGGTTCCTTGCCTGCGTATGTCCTGCCCTTGGCAGCTGCTTCCTCACCCCATCCCACCTGGTCTAGTGTGGATATCCACCGCCCAGCCCCCGGTCCTACATGCTGGAGATTTCTGGATCCTTCCCTGGGAGGGGGAGGTCTCCTAACCAGATTGGACAGGAGCCTTCATTCCTCGACTTGTGTCATTTGGGAGCTATTTATTTATTCTTAATATTTAATTTTTAACATCCTCTCAGGGACCAGGGGCCTCTTGCTTTCCAGAGGCCCAAGTGCATTTATCCCAAAATAAGGCACCTTCTTGGCATCCGCCCCCCCCCCCCCATTCCTAAGACCCTAAGGTCCCTCACCTCATTGCTCTGGAAGCTGTTGCCAGTAGGGGTGATTAGTAGCACTGAAAGAGGGTGGAAAGGTGGAAGGTGTCACCAAAGCCACACAAAGACCAGCAGGAGCAAGGGAGATCAAAGGCAGTTCTTATTGCTACCTCTTCTCTGGCTGTATTTTCAGATTGCCTGAGGGGATTGACTGGAAGCCAGAATTCTAGTTTTGTTTCTAGTTTGAAGAAGCCATATTTGGCATGGAGTCACTGAAGTGAAGTGCTAGAAGGTTCCAGAGGCCTCCCTTGCCAGTCCCATAGAGGGCTGAGTTATTTTTCTGATCTTGCTACTCAAGTTTAGTTGTGTTAGAAGTTCTAAGTGAATGCAAGTATGTTGCAAGAATGCAGGTCAGCATGTTAGGAAGGAGCCAAAAATTCTACTACTCTCCTTACAAGATAGCCTAAAGGCGCCATGTTGGTAGCTAAGAGTGGGGAGGGAGTTTTGTTTCTAAACTATGCACTAACTGGTGTTTTTCAGCATTGATTTATGCATTAATATGGTTCTTCAGGACCCCAGATATGGGAGCAACATCTTTCTCCCCGCCAGACTCCAGGACCGCTACATAGATCTTCAACTTCCCAGTTAGTTTCCTCCAAAGGCTTCTACAGACTCAATGTCCCAAGATCGCAGAAATCTGGTATACCCTCCAGAAATAGAAGGGTAGCAAATTTAGGCTGTCTGCTAAATCACTTATGTAATAAGAGTGCCTTCGCAGCTTTGCCCCAAAGTGCTACTTATGTTTCCCAAGGTTTTTTCTATTTAAATATAATTTAGTTTCAGGCCCCTCTGTGGACACATGGTAACAGGAACCTCCTTCGTTTAGAGTGATTCTCCTCTTCTAAGCTCATAGAAATCAGACTAGGTGAAATGTTGGTGGAGAAAATCAAGGTGGTACCTCTGTATTAATTCCACCAGACCCTGTATTTTAGAAGCGTTCATGCTCCAGGATGGATTTACATCTAGAATATAAGGTGAAAGTTAAAACGTTTAGAGGGCAGATGCAATTGTTCCAAGTGACCTGCCAATAAAGTAGGTGCAGCCATAGGAGCTGGGATAGGTATATCCTTTATGGTGCTTTCTCCCTGTGAACACATTAGGCTCATCTTGTTTGTGTTTCTTCCTTTTTTCTTCTGTTCAGAGCTGTTTAAGAAGTTAAATGACAAACACCTCCAGCTTTATTATGCCCTCCCCACACCATTTCACATATCCATCTTCCAGTCTCCATCTACACTTCGCTAAGGGCATGAAATTAACCTAGTGCCTGTGTTCCAGACCGTTTCTGAGGTCTCTTACCCACCCACGGAGTCTGTGCTTCAGTGCACTGGCCTCCATGCCTTCAGCAGCCCCCCTCACAGCTAAGGTACACCCTCATCCCTTCTGCCTCCCCACCTCCACCCCTGGCACAGAGGTCGTGTGCTGCTTATGTCTAAAAGAAATCCCCTATATTTAACTGCCTCAGTGACCTAACCTCTTTCTTCTCATGTGCCAGATGTTAAGATGAAGGAGGAATACAACACATACTCAAGCCTCAGCTGTTTAAATATATTTTCTCTGGGGCTCTCTTTTTTCGAACGGTATTTATTACCAGACTAGCAAGCCTAACTCCTTAGGTTTACAGGAAGTATGCATATTTTTATAAAACAATTGTATGTCCTCCCCATATTTTGCTGTGTTAATATTTGCCTCTAACAGTTTGCAGCTGTTTCACCTTTTCCTTGTTTGTCTCTAAGTTGAAGGCCTTGTTTGGAGGGGACAGCACAGGAACAGCCTTGACAGTCTGTAATTATTGTACAGATATTTTAATAGCATATAAATAAGTATATTCCTTTTATTTTGGGGAAAAAAACATCAGACACTGCCTTTTGTGTGTTTGCTGCCTGTGGCACCCTTTTTTAAAGACTGTTACATATTAAAATAGTGTGTGTATATATATATATATATATTACCTCTTTTGCTGTACAGTTGTGATAGACCAGACTGAAGATTTTATTTTTTGTGTGCTTTTTATAAAAAAAAAAATAACACACTAAAGTAAATCTTGCGGATGTGATTGTAATGTACCTATGTAACTTATTTACTTTTGAATGTTCTTCTGTATCTTTAAACCTTTTATTAAATAAGGTTTTAAAAATTCAGAGTTGAAGGCTGTGTTCTTTTGGAGAGATTTTCACCATCTGGGATCGACTAAGTAGGCCTTGTTTTGCTTGCAATGTATTACTTGACATTTGGAACCACAAGGATTCTCTTTTCATCAGGTCTTTGTCAGTGATGCCGGGAGAGGAAAAATAACACGCTAGTGTTTGCCTGTTTGCAAAGATTACTGAATAGACACAGATCTTTTTACATAACTTTAGACAAGAAAGAGTCTCAACTCAGTGTCTCACACAAAAATATGTACACGGCATACTTCCAACGTGTTAGTTTCATTGACCTAAAGTATGGAGGGTGCAGAATGCCATCAGGTGGCACAGGGAAGTCGCGGTGCTAAAGATGATATTTTCCTATGCAGCGGCAGGCCAAGTTTGCCTTGACGGATGCATTTTCAACAATATCACCTTAACTTCACTCCAGAATTGTATTACCTTTTAAACACGGTGCTTTGTTAGGAAGAAAAAAAAAAAAAATCCGGAAAACGTGAAAAAGGAAATGCGCCATCAAAGTAACGCCTGGAGACCCTCGCTAGCACCTTGGCAACCGCTCGACCCCGAGAACCACGGGAACTCGAGGAACTCAGGTAGTCAAGGCCACCGTTGCCATGGTTACGCTCCGGGGCGGGGCGGAAGCAGCTCACTGGGCCTGCCCCGCTCCCCACTGCGGCAGTAACGCCTTCGCTGGCTGCGGATCCCAGGACCTGGCAGCGGAGCTGTGCCATACCGCCGCAGCCCGCCGCAGCCGGCGCACCGCCACTCCTGCCCGCCCTTGCGTCGCTTCTCCGTCCTCCTGGCGCCTCCGCTGCCCGTGTCGTCGTTCCTCGGCCACCTCGCCGCCTGGAGCCATCACTAGGTCTGCAAAGAAGCCACTTGCGGACTGGCCCCGCCGCCGCCGCCGCGACCTCAGAACAATCTCTTCCTTCGGGGACTGCGCAGCCCTTGTCTGCAAAGCAGCCGCTCCTCGCCCAACTGAAGGCCGGGCTCCGACCGCGAACGCCGGATCAACAGCGGGAGCAAGCAGCGGGTGCCAGACGCCCCAGCTGCCGAGAGGAGGCGGCCACGCCCCGCGACCACACCCCGGCGCCTCTTCAGCCCCGCGGCTCCAGTCTTCGCCACCCGCCGTCGCTCCTCGCCTTCTGCGCTGCGACACGACACCCTGCGTGCGGGTGGGAGACCCGGGCCGCAGACCCCGACCGGAGACGCAAGATGGCGGCGGACGCGTGACTGACTGCCAGAGCATCCCAGAGGCTTCGCTCGGAGAGCCAGCCGAAGGACTGACTTTGCGGGGCAGCAAAAGGACAAGAGGAGGACTCTGGTGTCATCTGTTCATTGTGATCGCGTGAAGCTTGCCTCCCTCGGGCATATTGGGGGGAGTGTCTGCTGCTGTCCTAAGTCCCAGAGCACAGGGAGCCACAGTCGAATCCTTATTTGTAGAGTTGGGGCCCTTGACAGTGGGGAAAATGGCGATGACACTGTTGGAAGACTGGTGCAGGGGGATGGATGTGAACTCCCAGAGAGCGCTGCTGGTCTGGGGGATCCCAGTGAACTGTGATGAGGCTGAAATCGAAGAGACCCTCCAGGCTGCGATGCCCCAGGTGCCCTATCGAGTACTTGGGAGAATGTTTTGGAGGGAAGAGAATGCAAAAGCAGCCTTGTTAGAGCTCACTGGCGCTGTCGATTACGCCGCGATCCCCAGGGAGATGCCGGGTAAAGGAGGGGTCTGGAAAGTGGTCTTTAAACCCCCGACTTCCGATGCTGAATTTTTAGAAAGGCTGCACCTCTTCCTGGCGAGAGAGGGGTGGACCGTGCAAGATGTTGCCCGCGTCCTTGGGTTTCAGAACCCTGCTCCGGCCCCAGGCCCAGATATGCCGGCAGAGATGCTAAACTATATTTTGGATAATGTTATTCAGCCTCTTGTTGAGTCCATATGGTACAAGAAGCTGACGCTGTTCTCTGGGAGGGACATCCCGGGGCCGGGGGAGGAGACCTTTGATCCCTGGCTGGAACACACTAATGAGGTCATAGAGGAGTGGCAGGTGTCTGATGTAGAAAAGAGGCGGCGGTTGATGGAGAGTCTTAGAGGCCCTGCCGCTGATGTCATCCGCATCCTCAAGACTAACAACCCTGCAATAACCACTGCTGAATGCCTGAAGGCGCTTGAGCAGGTGTTTGGGAGCGTCGAGAGCTCTAGGGATGCGCAGGTCAGATTTCTGAACACCTACCAGAACCCGGGAGAAAAGTTATCCGCCTATGTCATTCGACTGGAGCCTCTTCTGCAGAAGGTGGTGGAGAAGGGGGCTATAGATAAAGATAACGTGAACCAGGCCCGCCTGGAGCAGGTTATTGCCGGGGCCAACCACAGCGGGGCCATCCGAAGGCAGCTGTGGCTGACGGGGGCTGCGGAAGGGCCTGCCCCTAACCTCTTCCAGTTGCTGGTGCAGATCCGAGAGGAGGAGGCCAAGGAGGAGGAGGAGGAGGCTGAGGCCGCCCTCCTGCAGTTAGGCCTGGAGGGGCACTTCTGAGGCCCAGGAAACGCTGTACTGCAGATCTAGATCACAGCTGCTTTCCTTGTCTCCGTGCTATCTTACAGGTGTCTCTTAGTAGTAAAGACTTAGCCATGTGCTGGGGGGGGAGGGGGTTTGAGAGCAGGGAGGCAGCAGGCCTGGGTATTCATGTAACATTAGTACAATCGTGCAAATGAGCACCCTGAGCTACTTACTATGAGTCGTACCTAGCTGCAATGCCAGGTAAAGACTTGTGCACCAGTGCTCAGTGCAAGCTGTCGTTGTGGCAATCATCAGTTGTAAAACATGTGAATTTGTGACACTTCCCATTGAGGTAATTAAGTGTGAAATTGCATGTTCTGATGTTTAGCGCAGGACCTGGCAAACACAAAAAGCGTTCAGTAAAAATATGAGCCGTTATTACTAATATCGTGAATGGTTGTGTTTACAGTAAATTGTTCCTAATTTATATTAATGGAAAGAAATGTGACTTAATTAGATACTACTAGTTATTCAACCATACAAAGCAAATTTCTTATTTTTCATCTTGAAACGTCTGGATCAGTTTAATTGACAAGTGTTCTGAGACTATGGAATGGGGTGTTAGGAAACAGTTCTAGAACTGCGTGAATCAATTTTTCTCTGTACAAGATACAGATATAAACTGCATGGGAAGGTTATAAAGAACCAGTTACAGTGTCTAGTTCCCCACTTCAAGTCTGTCATTGAATGGTAGTTCTTGTTCATGCTGATTCTAAGTGTTCTAAATTTCAAGTTATCAAAATACATGTATATGAATAAAAATATTTTAAAAATTCTATTGTCTTGTTTTTCTGACACATGTACAAAATTTAAGTGTAATTAAGCTCTATGTTCTCTTAGGAAGACTTCCCCATGCTGCTAAAAAAATCAAACTTCAATGATTTTATCTTTAAACTTCATGTCATACTATGCGAGTTTAAATTGCAGAACCTTTTGGTATTTTCAACTTTTGCATGTTTTCTACAAGGCAAGTGTTAGAAGGCTAAAAAGACCTACGTAAATATTAACTTACTGTAAAATGTTAGAAAATCCTGAAATGGGGCTCAGGATGTCATCTAGCAATGCTTTTTCTCCCCTTTCTAAATCCTTTTTCAGCTAAAGGTATTTATTTTGCTGAGGAATAATTCCTCAGCTTAAAATGAAGGTTTCAGATTTATAGCAGCCATTTGATATCAAGAGGGTACAAATAGGGAAACTGTTTAAAAACATGTTTGACTTCAGAGCTTTAGTGACCAAAGGTGTCTTGAGATCCTAGTAAATCCAGAAGTGGTTACATGAGCGTAAGAGTTCAGTGGGGTTTTCCCCTAGTAACAAGGCTTTAAAATTACAGCCAACCTATTTAACAATCATCAGGTAAAAATTTATTTATAAAGGCTACTACTGGTGTACATTCAAACATTTTTCTGTACTCATGTCATCTGTTCCACTCTCACACGCTTAACACACACATCTCCAAATGTTTGATTCTCAACAACATACGCAAGTCTTCCCCCAGTAAACATGTCCTCATTCCTCTACTCCCCAACTCACATAGCTTCCCTCTCCATCGCCATTGACATGACAGCATGGCACCGGGTACACGCCCCCCTCACTTCTCAGAATCTTATCTGTACACATTCACTCCCACCTTCCCCCTGACACTCTCATAAACACACTCCCTCCTCCCACCACGCGCGCGCATGCACACACACACAGACACAAACACACACGCTACAGCAGTCTCCCACCCCAACCACACAATCCTGTTTCTCCACACCTGCTCCCACTGCCACCTCACACCAGCCAGCCACATATACACACACATTCTCACTCCACGCAAGTTACGTTCATGACGAAAATAGTGGGTTTCTCTCACCCGATGTCAGAGGCATTCTTCAATGTCTGTACATAGAGATATACCTTCTTATAGCTGCAGAAGTGACTGCATCTTAGGAAGGAGGGTTATCACTTCAGATTCTTTTATTATATGCAACGGTTATATATCGACATATACATACATATGTATTTGATTACATATATATGGTACACATGTAAGGATTCTAGATGTCCATCCTTTATTCTAGAAAACTAAAAATAATGAGCTGTTTCTTATCTGAATTAAGGGTTTCTCTTTATAAAAGGCTCAAAAATTAAAATCTGCTTTTTAAAGGAGGACAGCAGCAAGAAACATCCTTAGAACCAAAGAACTGTGGAATAAAGAAGTAGAAACTGCACCACAGTCCCATTCTGAGGCCAAAATTATATTTGGTTGATAGCACAGAATATGTGCTGAGACAATGTGTAATGTTACAGCTATTACTAGGCTATCTTGTTTCTTGTGGATCAAAAAGGGGCTGGCCAGTGTCAGGTTATTCCAGACCACAAATCAGGGGCCTATCAATCAACCTTAAACTCGTATACTACCAATAAGGAGAGGACTAGGAATAGTCCTTCCGGTTCCGGGAAGCACTTTGCAGGATCCCAATCATTTGGAATGGTGCCCAGAGGCCTTCTAGTGAAGACTTACAAACCTGGAAGAGGAGATTATCACTGGTAGTGAACTACAGGGGGGAAAAAATGGCATAAAGAAATGAGTCAGGCTCTCTCCCTGTCTGATACACACTCACACAAGCTGTGTGGAATGTTTGATCTAAAGGCCAAATTTCTTCAGAATTGAATGTGATTGGAAGTTCACATGGTTGCTCTATACTAGCTAAAGCGAATGGCCACATAACCAAAAAAAGATACGAATTAATTTTTTTTTAGAAAATAACACAATTTATTACTATTTTAAAACAAGTTTCACAAAATAACATTCAGAAACTCAACATTTCTAAATAAGTTAACACAATAACTTTAGTCATAAAGTCATGCTACAAAATTCCTGCATATAAAAGATTATTATCAAAGTATTAATAGATGTTAAAATGTTCTTTAGAATGGAGTTGGTTCTAGAAGCCAAAGATTCTGGAATGATGCTCGTTATCATGACTGACACCCTGGGAGAAGCAGCTAGCTGTATGTATATTCTCTACCACCAGTCTTTTGATGGGATTGATCCCTCCAGGCAATAGCACCTCAGAGGCAGGTATCCTGCAGATCAAAGAAGCAAAGAACTTCCCACCCTTGTCACATTAGCCACAGCTTAATTTAACCAACATCTAAATTAACTGTTAAAATCTAGACGTGGGAAAGATAACTAACGCACAAAGTTTCTATTCTGAGTAAGAGAATTCTACATGACACATTCCCCAGAGGGATGACTGTCAATGTAGCAGACATGGAAGATGACAGCAAGGAGGGAAATAGGGAAATCCAGACTCTGATTATGTCAACAGACAACTATTGCTCAGGTTGGCTGAGAACGAGCAAGGATAAGTCTGATTCTCTACTATCCACATGCAGGCTAGGTATTTACCTATCTGCCCTTTGGGATTCCTGTCTACCAACATCCAGTTCATAATTTTAAAGTGCAAATCTATGGCAAAATAGTTTACTCTCCCCCATCCCCTTGTTAAATTTGCTAGATCATAATTTGGTTGGCTGGTTCCCCTCTAATCTGCCCAATATGGGAAGTAACTAGAATCCAGTTATGACTTCTCCAAGTGGCAAGTGAAAATGTTTCTTAGGTTAGAAAAAAGTAAGACTCAGTCTCATTTTGACTTTCAGTTTTCTTCCTTTGCAGTCAGTTATAAAAAGGTAGCAACAGAGATTTCGATGTGGGATTTCTAAAAGTTCAGTGATTTTTTTTAAGACATACTCTATTTTTTTTTATTGCACCTATTTTATGGTTTTATGAAAAAACAAAAATCAAAACCAAAACCTCATGCTAGAGTGAGGATAAAGGAATATGGTCAAGTTAGCTGTGTCAGAAGCACCAACTCTGCTACACTGAAACTTGTTTTATGTTTAATTAAACCTATTAAGCAGCCTAAATAAAGAAAACATGTGCCGAAGGGATTAATTTCAGTTAAAAGATAACTTTCAGTTCAGCAGTTAGTTTTCTCCCTTTACCAACAATTATAATGTAAGGTCCTCACAAACTGACAAACTGCAGTTAAAGAGACACTACGCGTGATCAATACTTTGACACTCCCCACCCCCCAACACACCAATTTTTAAAAGTTAATGATTAAGTCCAACCTTCCTAGACCCTACACTTTTTCCATTTAGTCCTAAGAAAAACCCAGGTGGAAGATTCTTGGTCACAGAGATAACTACCTTCAACTCCACTTACACATCACCAATTCTGAGAATAAGTCAACAGTTAAGATTCATTTTTTATTCCTCCTTACTCTACTTCAGACCACGGGTAAAAGAAGAATCTATTCAAGTCAAAATTCTTTTTCCACACAAGAACCACATTTAAGTGTCTAATAACCATACCAAGTAACACCAAGTTAATGACCAATTATCATGACATTCTTCTGATCACATCCAAAATTGGTGTCTACACCAGCTAACTTTCACATATGATTACCAAATGTTTCCAAATTCTATACAATATTTTTCTGTATTTAATGACTGCTACAGTCTAGAAAATCTATGCATTAGTGGGCAATGAACAAACATTTAAAGAATGATCCATTTTCTAAAAGTACACTCAAAATGTTCAAAGATAAAGCAAAATCTATCATAAAGTTGAATTCTGTTATAGTAAGAGAGAGGTAGGTTAACAATCACTGTCCTAGGATAAGCAGGAATACTAAGAAATAATAGTTGAGACCCTGCTGAAAAACGTAAGTTGAACCTTCCAGCCCTGAGTTTCTAATGTTATATGACAATTATTAAAATGAGCATTACAAAAAAGCAAAACACCAACGACCATTTTCCTTCCATCCATAATTATTAAATACATCACCTTCTCTCATACAACGACTCAGGAGGCATATATGGCTAGAGTGAAAATAAATGCACCTGGACAAAAGGAATGTTAGTATAAAGCACTGGTTCTTAACCAGGGACGAATCTGTTCCTACCCCACTGCCAGAGGGGACAGATGGTAATGTCTGAAGACATTTTTGGTTGTCAGAATGAAACTGGGGATTCTACTGGTATCTAGTGAGTAGAAGCCAGAGATAGTGCTAAACATCCTATAATACACAGGATAACATTATCCAACCCAAAATGGTAATAGTGCCAACACTGAGAAACTCTGGTCTAAAGGAACAAACTCCTATGAACACAGAACACAAAAACCTTTCAAGGCCTGACCAGGTAATACAGCCATAAACTTACAGTTAGGGAACATAGAAAAGTTGAATTCCTTTGCAGACTAAAATCAAGGTACCTGTGAAAAATTAAAATACTGGATGGATTCCAGAGCTCTACCATCATTACAAGAATAGAAAAAATTTAGATGAGCCACTAAAATGGCATAATGTTTTAAACCAAGAGCACAGAGAGAATCCATCCCAATCTCTGAGAACTATCAGTGATTTAAAAATATTAAGCAACAAGGAGAAGCAGAGAAAATGTTTCTATATTATAGAATTCAGAAAACCAAATGCCAACACCATAAGCCATTTTAAGATTCAATATGAAGTTATTCATTCCCTATTATATTCACTTCCAGAGTAACTTTTAGAAAATGTATCCATACATAGCAAAATGGCTTCAAGCTTTCCTACTGGATGACATGCAAACTACAAGTGAAGAAGATCATCTTCCCTCCTAGTTTTGAAGATTTAAACATCACCAAGGGGAATACTCATTGCCTACAGTTCACAAAAGAAATACCCAAAGGCTTTGAATGTGTAAGCCAGAGTAAAGATTTCTTCCTATCAGATTATAAGGAAGAACTAAAAGGACGCAAAAAGTGTTGGACTAATTTTTCCTCTTGCTGTTTGTATTCAGAATTGATTGTCAAAGCAGTGGTCCCTTTAGATCAGAGTGACTCAGAGAAATCACGTAATTCCTACTTAAATGATAGCTGAAAATTTCTGAAGCCCAGGACTCTTTATGCAATCACTTAAAAAAAAACCAAAATGACACTCCCCTCTTTGACTGGTTTTACACAAGTAAATGGGGAAATAAGAATCAGTCTCTGGTTGAGGGACTTTAGGCACAATTTGGCAGAGCGCCTCTAACTTCTTTTCTGAAATCCGTCAGTGATTCAGTCATGGCCTACTATGGACTTCATCATCATATGGTTACTGACTACTACTATATCTTGTACTTTCCAAAAAGATTTTTTTTCTTATATGATAAATTCTAAGCTCTGTCTCCAACTATTGCTTTGCAATTTTAAGGTTAAATCACCTACCATCCTTCATAGAGAAGGCAATCCTTAAAAATATTGCCATTTGCCTGCAATCCCATAATGAAATATCTCTTCTCTTTTCCCTCCACAATCACTTACATAATTCATTTTAAGAGCTGTTTAACTCAGAAACATTCTAAAAATATATTTTGAAATTCTAAATTTAACCTATTGAAAGGTATCAGATGCAGTCTTTAGGTTCTATATCCTTATTTATAGCAATCATTTCTCCCAACGTGAGGGTCAAAAGAACAAAGTTATTAGGGAAAATTTTGACATATATGAATGGCCAACATTTAGGCTAGTAATTCAAACATAACTATTGTTTACATACATTTCCTTATATAACATATAAGGGACTATAAACCAAAAAGTGTGCCTAAAATCAGGTCCACATGAGTAATATGACCACAGTACCAGTTAAAGGAATGATCATGGCAGTCATTTCAACCACTGACCTGGATCACAGAATGGCTGACTGTGCACAGTGACTCAAGTGGCCAGGCATGTAAACACAACCTAAATTCCAGTTGACATTGCACACATTTTTGGAAAAACAACTAAATATAACATGGGCTATAAGGCCTCCAAGATATTAATTTTTCCTTTTTTCACCACAGCTTTTCCAACTGGACTTTGGGAGTCTTGGTTCTAGGGCTGCTCTGCATTTCTTCCAAGAGGAACTCTTCCTGTCACTGTGCTGCCTTTTGAACCAAAGGTGTCACATATTTGTGCTTCTGAATCATAAGGACATGGACCTTCAGGAAAGATAGTCTACAGAATCAAAGGTTAAGTATATATATTTAAATGCCTGGTCTAAAAAAAAAAAACAACAACTTAAATTGAATAAAGAACCGTATTTGTTATTCTTTTTTGTTAAAAATGACTAGTCTATAAAAAGTTTCAGTAGATGGGGCCACGAAGTACACAATTGGGACTAAAGACAAAAATTGAAAATCTGAATTTCTAAAAAAAGTACTAGACTATATGAAGTTGGTGTTACTGTTACTATTTGGGGGGAGAAACACTCAATAGGTTTAAAAAAAGATAGGAATGAGAGATTTGTTTTATCTTAATAATCTTTTGCCCCACACAGAATCTTTAAAATAGACAATTATACAAAACTTATCTATTGTTCTTATGACGTTTAAATAAGTTAACATGAAGCGGAAAACATGGTGTTAGTTATCTTCTTCCTCGTCCTCTTTAATTACTGGGGTACCTAAAATGAAAAAGAAAATTATTTCTGGTCATTCTAAACAGATTTTTTAAATTCTAAATGAAAATATTGTTCTGTTAACCAGAGACGCTATGAATACTAGGAAGTGTGCCATAATAAAAATAATCTCATAAAATAATCTCTTCGATTTCAAATTATCCAAAAAGCTTCTCAGGAAACTTCTCAAATGGATTAATATAATAAGCATTTGTGAATATTTAGCTCCCCAAATGCAGAGTTGCAAATAAAAGTGCCTACAGGTGGCAGGCAGAAAAATAAAGCTCTATATACACACTAAAAACTGTGTATGTTAAACACAAAGAAATATTCTTCATTTTTCACAATTAAAATATGCAATCACAGTGTTGCCAGAAATCTGAATTTTTATTTTACTCTCGCAAATATTAAACAATGGGAATAAACTTGAAAAAAATAAAAATAAAAAGAACCAAAGCACAGAAAACAAAACACATCTGCAGGCTATCACTGGGCCAAGAGCCACACATTTCTGAGCACTGGCATTTGAAGCCTGCCCACAATTTGACTCCAGTCTCATGTTCAGTCTTAACTCTTCAGCCAGTCACCTTCTGCACCAGCTAAACTGATCAGTTCATGGTCTACCAAACTCATCTTGCACACTCTTATCTCTGGATCCTTGGTCAAGGGTTCCTCCATTTTGGAATGCCCCCTACCAACTCTCCTTCCATCTAAATCCCACCCTTAATTAAAAACCAACTCCAGGGGCACCTGGGTGGCTCAGTTGCCTAAGTGTCCAACTTCAGCTCAGACGATGATCACACGGTTTGTGGGTTCGAGCCCCACGTAGGGCACTGTGCTGACAGTTCAGAGCCCGAAGCCTGTTTTGGATTCTGTGTCTCCCTCTCTCTGCCCCTCCCCTGCTCGCACTCTGTCTCTCTCTGTGTCTCAACAATAAATAAATGTTAAAAAAATTTTTTTTAAAAAAGAACCAACTCCAGTGCCTCTTCCTCTGTGATCCTTGCGAAATGAACATTTATGTTCTTTACAGTAGTGACTAGAGTTTCACCTCTCTGTACTCTGCACAGCATCTTTTCACAGGGGGAGAGTGCATAACATACAAAGTACACAGATTATGTAAGTGTACAGATGGATAAATATGTACAAAATGAACACATCTGGTAACCAGCACCCAGATTAGGTAGAGAACATTATTAGAAACCCCTCCCAAAACTTCCTCAAGCCCCCTTCCAGGCACTATCCCCCCACAAAAGGTATATTCTATCCTAATGTCTAACATCATAGGGTATTTGCCTGTTTTTGAAATTGATATGAATAGGATGGTGTAACATGCACTCTGTGTCTGGCTTCTTTTGCTCAACATTATGTTTGCGAGACTCATCTATATTGTGTGAAATTTGTAGTCCATTCATTCTCATTGCTGTTTAATATTACATTGTATGAATATGTCATAACTTATTCTATTGTTGATGGGCATTTGAGTTGTTTCCAATTTATAGCTATTAAAATAGCGCTGCTATGAACATTCTCATACATATCTTTGGGTTAACAGATATATCCTTTTATTTGGGGTCTGTAGCTAGGAGAAAAAGTGCTGGGTCATAATGGATATGTATGTAGACCTTTTACAGATAATGCCAGTTTTCCAAAGTGGTCATACCAAGTTACATTACTACCTGGCAGAGTCTGAGAGTTCTAGTTGCTCCACATCCCACCAATATTTGGTATTGTCTTTTTCATGTTAGCTTTTTTTTTTTTTTTAAGTAGGCTTCATGCCCAGCCACAAAGCCTAATGCAGGACCTGCACTCACGACCCTGAGATTAAGACCTGAGCTGAGACCAGGAGTCGGATGCTTCACCAACTGAGCCACCCTGGCACCCCCATTTTAGCTTTTTAAGATTCCCCAGTTTTGCTTATAAGCGACAGAAAAGAAGCAAAAGTAGGCAAGTTAGCAGCTGTAACCACCTCTGTCCTGGTATCCTCACTAGCAAGATGGTTCTTTTGGGGCTGTTCAGATTGGTCTGAGGTCAATGCTTGGTCCAAAAGGCTATAATATGGCTTGGTCTATTCAGGGTCTACGTAAGGGGTTATATTCCATGTTTAAGGGAAGGGTTTTACTTCCTGTGTGCAATGCTGAAAGAAGTAAGACAAATGACTTCAAATGGTTCTACAATCGAACCAAAAGTGAACATAGAAAAGCTGAAGTCCAAGACTCTAATGTTCCTACCCACTTTTTTCTATTATATTTTTTAATTGTGAAATATTCATTCATACAAATACAGTGTAAATAATTTAAGGAGTAACAAAGCCAATGATTCTATACCTACTACCAATTTAGAAAAGAGAGCATTACCAGTATTTTAGAAACCTGTTTGCCTCTTCCCAATTATTCCTATACCTCTCCATAAGAGATAATCTGCTGTCATTTTACCCCTAAATATGCATCCAGGGAAAAAAAAAAAAAAGAACATTCTGCATGATTCCATTAATACAAAACTCTAGAAAATTCAAACTAATCTATAGAGACAGAAAGCAACCACTAATTACCTTGGGAGGGATGATGGCAAGGAGCAGGAGGGAAGGATTACAAAGAGGCACAAGGATACTTTTTGGGGTGATGCATATGTTCATTATCTTTTTCTCCCCAGCTTTACTGAGATATGACTGAGATAGCATTGTGTAAGTTTAAGGTATAAACATGATGATTTGATATACATATATATTATGAAATGATTACCACAATGTTAATTAATACATCGATCACTTCACATATTTACTTGTGTGTGTGTGTGTGTGTGTGTGTGTGTGTGTGGTGAGAACTTTTAAGATCTACTCTCTTAGCAACTTTCAAGTTGCTATTAAGACAGTATTGTTAACTACAGTCACCATCATATGTTCACTATCTTAATTGTGGTGATGGTTTCAGAGGTGTCTATGTATATCAAAACATAACAAATATTTATCACTTTAAATATGTGCAATTAATTGTGTGTCAATTATACTTCAAGCAAGCTATTTTTTGGTGTAGGAAAGTAGATAGTTAAGAGCTTTTTACATCAATAATTCTCAACTGGAGGACAGGTGAGCACATACTTAGGGAGGCAATTGGAATCACCTATGAAACTTGTTCAAACTACAGAGACCTCTTCACTTTCTTCCTAGAGATTCTAATTTCTTTTTTTTATGTTTTATTTATTTTTGAGAGCAAGAGAGACAGAGCACGAGTTGGGGAGGGGCAGAGAGAGGGGGAGACACAGAATCCAAAACAGGCTCCAGGCTCTGAGCTGTCAGCACAGAGTCCGACACCGGGCTTGAACTCACAGACCGTGAGATCATGACCTGAGCCAAAGCCAGACGCTTAACCGACTGAGCCACCCAGGCTCCCCTCTCCCCAGAGATTCTAAACCATCCCTCCATAGGGTTGCAGTCCCATTTAAGAACAACCACTGCAGTAAGCTGGGGTGGATAAAAGAATTGTGTACTGAGGCTTTGAAAGAGTTGGTAAGAGAGAGATGGAGAGACAAAGAATAGGAAGGATAGAATGACAAGCAGCAGGGGTGGTGAAGAGAGAAGAGAAGGTTTGAGGGGCAAAGAAGCCTAAACCACAGACAACTAAGCCTTTTGTTTTGGATGTGAATATCAGTATGAGTATGGTGATGAAGAAAGTAGAGCAAATATGTGTGTGGTAAGTGACGATGACAATGATAATGATCATGTAGCTGGATATTACTTATTTGTTTCTTCTAAATATTTCCTTTCCCTTCTTCAGTCAGGTAGCCTAGTCAGCTCTATGGATCACTGCTTCAGGGGCAATGTGGAAAGCAGAAAAAGACCATCAGACTTACTAGTTTTTGTCTTTGAAAAGCCTAAGAAGATCACTGAGAAGACAATTTGTGAGCAGATGCAGAATGATGTGGAAAAGAAGGAGGGGGATAGGGATTCTCCTCAGATTAGAAAGGTTATTTCTCTGGGTTGGCAGAAAAGAGAGAAATCTGTAGGTACTGGAACATTTGGGATCCTAGTCTGCCTTCCTGATAGCACCACTAGGAGGAGGTAAGATCCTGAGAAGTCTGGGACTATTATCATTTCTAGTTTTTAGATACAAAAGAACAAGGTTTGGTGACATTCATTAACTAGCACAATGACAAAAGGCTACTAAGTGGTAGAATTGGAACTTGAACCTAGTCAGGGATATCTACTGACATTGACACCTATCTTAAATATTGGTTAACTAAAATTAGGTGTGGGGGGAGGGTATAGAGAGAAAACGACAATTTTGATGCAGCTGTGAAAAAGCAACTGCTTACCATTTATGTCTAATTATTCTGCAAAATAATACCCTTGTGACTTGAGAAAAGCCTGGCTTTCTTAAAAGTTTTTGGTCTAGGGATGATCTTACACCAGTCTAAATATCCCAGGAGTTTTTCATCTCACCCTGGCCCAAACTCAGACTATAAAATTTCCTATGGAATGAAATGGCTTTGGAGATGAGAGACAACCTATCTTTTTTTCAGTTGTGCTCCTTTTCATAATTCCACGTCACAAATTCAATTCTTATGCTTAGAAATCATTGCCCCAAGCTGGCTCAGGGTCACTCACCATCCAGCTTTTTCAGTTTGGGAACTCTCTTGGTTGCTTCTTCAATCCAGTTCCCCTCCGCAGAATGTTTCTCTTCCAAGGGATTGCCTACAAACACCAGGTCTTCCAGGCACGGCAGTTCGGCCAGCTTCACAAATTCAGCTATAAGTACAAAGAATACATTCCATATGAAAATGGCAAGTTTTCCTGTTATGATTTTTGGGATTGAGGGGTTGAACTCCAGTACCAGTAGCCCTCAGTTTGTGACTATTCAGAACAATTTATTTAAGATTTTGAAAGAAGTAATAAGGCAAGCTATCCCATATGAAGTCTTTCTCTGAAGACAACATGGAAAGGGAGGGAAAAAGAAGACATACTTCCTCAATCTTTATGCTAGGCTACAGGTGGGATAAGAAAAGGAAATGAGGTTCAGAATCACAAAGAACAAACTCTCCAGTGATAGGGCTTCTCTATGCCGTACAGTATGGGTTAAGCCAAACTGCTGTTGTCTTTACCCATTCCCTCATCTGTGAATTTTTTTTTTTTTTTAATTAAATAGGCTCCACACCCAACATGGGGCTTGAACTCATGAGCCCGAGATCAAGGATCACATGCTCTACTGACTGAACCAGCCAGACACCCCTAATCTTTGAATTCCTAATGAATTCACACCTCTAGTGAAGAACTCATTACAAAGTTCTATAGTTATTAGCTTATAAACTACTCTTTTCCACTAAGTTGTGAATTCCTTGAAAACAGAGACAGTATCTTATTCAATTATGTATGTTAAGAGCCTGGCATAGTTCATAACACTTAATAGGACTTTAGTAAATGCTGAATGAATAATATATTATAAAAAAGCAAAGTAATATAAATGGCAAATACACCTTCCACCCAAGATTATTAAATTAAACCTGATTCCTTTCAGCCTTTGGACAATAATTTAAATTTTTTTCATGATGAATAATAAGACCAGGATCTATTCAGTTATAATCATTCTAAGTAAATATTTAAATGTAAATTTCAAGCATTTAGCATAAATATAGGAACTCCTATAGCTATTTCCCTGTGTGCTTAGAAAGAAATGTCCCCATTTTGCATCTCATTCTGTTTATTTTCTACAATAGGAGGTAGAAGGTTAACAAAGAGCCAGCTTCGGCTTACCCCAGTCTTTCACCAGGTTATTAGACATGTAGAGAATCTTTAATTTCTTCATTACATGGATCCCTTTCAACTTCTCAATAAAATTGTAGGAGATCCACAGTTCTTCTAATGTGTCCCCTACTGCTTCCTGAAAAACAAAGCAATTTGGTTTATAAGCTTATTTTTAAACTTTTCCTTCTGTCCCCTTTCCTTATAAAAACAATGGCCTTCGAGAGAACCGAAACCCACCTGTTTACGGGCAGGAGAGCTGCAGGTTGCGTGGGAGTTTTTTCTCATAAAGAAAGGCAAATAGAACATTTTCTTCCTCTCTTCAAACTGATCTGAACTAAAATAGCTACTGAAATTACCAAAAGGGGAAACAATAGCACTATTTTATCACTTTTATTGAATGGCATAGATTTCAAATTATGTCCCTATACATTATATGGTTTGATCCTTATAACATTAAAGATAGGTAAAGCAGGTAATTTGATTTCTATTATAGAGAGATTAAAGGCATTTTCAAAGATCACAATGCTATCAAGTAATAGAGCTAAGTCTAAATTTCAGGGGTTTTGTTTCAATATTTATTATGGAAACTTTCAAACATAACAAGTTGAAAGAGTATTACAATATCTATAGCTATAGATATATAGCATATATCTATCTATATATGTTCTACCTAGATTCTACCATTAACATTTTACTATCCTTTTCCTATCACATATCTGTCCATCTATCCATCTGCTATCTATCAAGTCCTCTTATTTTTTTGATGTATAAAACTCAGTTTAAAACTCATAGTCTTGAGGTGCCTGGGTGGCTTAGTCAATTAAGCATCTGACTCTTAATTTTGGCTCAGGTCATGATCTCAGGGTTCATGAAACTGAGCCCCAAAGTCGGGCTGACAGTGACAGCATGGAGACTACCTGGGACTCTCTCCCCCCTCTATCTGCCCCTCCTCCACTCCCGCTTGCATTAGCAAGCTCTCTCTCTCAGAAATAAGCATGAAAAAAAAAACACCCATAGTTTTTTCCATTACAGTATAAAGATTGTATCATATTGGCTCTTAAATGCTGGATATGATCAATGGTGGTACAAAGATTCTTCCTTCTTTTTTAGACATAAGACATAATGAAATGATTATTTCTTTTTTTAAAAAACAAAAGAATGCTAGGCAGGATCAATTAGATGCTCTATCCCCTCTTAGTCTAAAGAATTTACCTATATCCACATGGTAACATCTAGAATGTGGGGCCTAGGTCTATGTGCTGGTAACTGTCCTTTCAAAGACCATAGAGAGAATAAGTGTACCGGGACAAAGAACCTTAATACATTTTCCATACTGGTGGAACCAGGGGAAGCTGAGAAGGGAGTGGCCTGAATTAGTCTGTGTGTCATTCCAACTCCCACAATTCATCATAGTTTCAACTTTCTGAATAAAAGAAACAATTTCAAAGTAAAAAAAAAAAAACAACAAACCTTTTATATCAGTCCATTCTAGCACTCATATATCAGAACTTAGTGATTTTATCAAACCCTCTCATCTACTATTCTGATATCTTCTCCCAAAGGATCTAATTAATATGTCCTATATAGCTTTCAGAAGAGGGGAATCAGGCATCAGATAATTTAAACTTTATTACATACATTTTCATCTCACTGCATCCCCATCCATTTCATGTGTCAAATTTAGAAAGTGTGAGGTAGCAGGGAAAATACTAATTAAACATGGATTAGAAGATTTAGACTCAATTCTGGGTCTGCTGCTTAGTGTTGTTTTACATGTATATATGGGGCTCTTGGTCAATTTCACCAATTCTCCAAATAGCCAATTTGCTGAATTTACTCTTTCACTGATTTACTGAAAAACTGTTTAACTACTTACAAATTATAGCAATTTGTTTTAGATAGGCTAGGATAAGATAAAACAGGATAGAAATTCCTTTAGATAGGATAACTTTTGAAGATGTCTGTGATGTTTTATTCATTCACCTGAGTACCAATTTAGTTTTAGTTTCATTTTTAGCCATTTGGATGTAGCTGTTTTGCCATTGCCAAATTGCAGTGCATTTGGGGACTTTCTTCACTTGGCAATATGACTTTGTGGAATGAGAATTTCTTATGTATACTAACTTACAAATGTACACATTTTGGATGTCCAGAGCGTAGTTCTTTCAATACATTTCAATCTCTTCCACGGTCTTTTGTACTTCCCTAAATGTAAGGATTCCCTAACCACTTTAATTAGATTACTATTTTTATGTGTTCTAATCACTTGAGAAGTGATTAGTGTCTAAAATATGAGGGGCACCTGGGTGGCTCAGTCGGTTAAGTGTCCAATTTCGGCTGAGGGCATAATCTCACAGTTCGTGAGTTCAAGTCCCACTCGGGCTCTGCACTGACAGTGCAGAGCCTGCTTGGGATTCTCTCTCTCTCTCTCTCTCTCTCTCTCTCTCTCTCTGCTCTTCTCCCACTTGCATGCTCTCTCTCTAAAAATAAATAAATAAACTAAAAAAAAAAAAATGAAACTGATTCTACCAAGATGGACCAACAAATCCAAAGCTGGGATGAAACAGCTGCAGTAAAATTAACACTAAATAAAACCTTAAAGAAAAAATTCAAAGGTGTTGAAACCATTCCAAGCAACACAATTTTTTATATATTTCTAAGAAGGTAATAAAGATAAGATTTTGGTGAAGCAATATGGTGACTATCAATCAGTAAAACCTGGCTAAGTTTGTGTAAATCAGTTCAGTGAAATCTGTCATTCAATAAATAATAAATTGGCCCTTTGGAGAACTGAACATTGAGTAAACCGACATTTAGCAAACTGGTCTGCTTCTGCATATGAACAAATCACTCCTCCTCCTAGTTTTTTACTCTGTAAAAGGAGGAGGTTGGCATATTGAGATACCATCTCACACTCATTAGGATGGCTACTATCAAGCAAACAAAAAATAACAAGTGTTGGCAAGGATATGAAAAAATTGGAACCCTTGTGCATTAGTGGTGGGGATGGGATGTAAAATGGTATAGCTGCTACAGAAAATTGGTGGTTCCTTCAAAAATTAAAAATATATGATCTAGCAATCCCACTTCTGGGCATATACCCAAAAGGATTGGAAGCAGAGTTTTGAAGAGAGATTTGAACACCCATGTTCACAGCAGCATTATTTACAACTGCCAAAAGGTGGAAACAACCAAAGTGATCACTGATGGAGGAAGAGATAAACAAGACATGGTATATACATTCAATAGAATATCATTCATCCTGAGAAAAGAAAAACGTTCTGATAAATGTTACAACATGAATGAACCTTGAGGACATTATGCTAAGTGAAATAAGTCAGTCACATGAAGACAAATGCCATATGACTCCATTTTCATGAGGTACTTATGGTAATCACATTCAGAGAGACAAAAAGTAGAATGGTGGTGCTAGAGCTGAGGGGATGGGACAAAGAAGTTATTGTTCAATGGGTACAGAGGTGCAGTTTTACCAGCTGAAGAGAGTTGTGGAGATGGACAGCAGTGATGGTTGTACCATGATACAATATACTTAATACCACGGAACTGTACTTAAAAATGGTTACCATGGTAAATTTTATGTTATGTATATTTTACCACAATAAAAAATAAAGGAACAAAAATGAGAAGGCTAGACAAGAAGTTCTCTAAGATCCCTTTCAGCTATTAAAGTTTAGGATTCTTTGAGGTCAACAAACCATTATGAATATTGAAAACAAAAAAAATAAAAAAGTGTCTGTTCTGTAAATAATATTACATTGGAGGTTATAAGAGTGGGAAAAGTTTAAGGGAGTGCTGTAAAACCTCCATTTTGGACCACATAAAATGATGATTATTGTTATTGTTTGCCTTTTGTATAAAGTAATGAATTCAGATATCATAATGTTGCTGAAAGTCTTTAGGAAGATCTGATTCACAAACAGTTAAGAAATGTTTGTAGGCAGCTGATTATAAGTATACAAAAACAAATAGATTTTATATTGTAAACAGGAAGTCATTAGAGAGAAATTATTTCATTCATCATAGCAACAAAAACTATAAATTACTTAGGAATACATTTTTATAAGAAGTGTACAGGCCTTACAGGAATTGAAACTATAAAATTCTACTTAAAGTTTAGACATAAAAAATCTGAATAAATCTGCCTGTAAGGGAAAACTCATTATTATAAAGACCTCAATTTTCTCCAAATCAATCTATAAATTCAGTGGAATTATAAGACTTCCAGTGGAAATTTATTTTTATGAACTTGATAAACTGATTTTCAAGTTTCTTTTGAAGAGTAAATGTCCAAGAAAAGCCAACAAACATTTTGAATAAGAAAAGAGGACTTATCTAAATAGATATCAAAACATATTATAGAGCTAAAGAAAATTAAATAATGTGGCATTATATTGGAGATGGAATATACAGGTAAAATAACAAATAAAAACTTGACCATCCAGGAACCCACCCATGCATACACAGAGTTTAGTAGGTGGCGTTTACAGTGGGAAAAGATTTTTCAATATATGGCTAACCATTTGAAGGAAAAAAATAAGGTTTGATACCTGCCTCATGCAACATATAAAAATAAACTCCAGATGGACTAAAGATAACAAGCTTAAAAATTTACATGTAAAAAAACTATAGAAGTATTAGAAGATGACTATTTTTATAATCTAGAAGTGAAGATCTTCTATGAAAGATACAAAACATAGAAGTCATAAAGGTTTTACAAATAAATTTGACAAATTTTAAAACTCCATTTGGGGGCACCTGGGTGGCTCAGTTGGTTAAGCTTCCAACTTCAGTTCAGGTCAAGATCTTCCGGTTTGTGAGGTCAAGATCTCGCAGTTTGTGAGTTCAAGCCCCGCATCAGGCTCTGTGCTGATAGCTCAGAGCCTGGAGCCTGCTTTGGATTCTGTGTCTCCCTCTCTCTCTGCCCCTCTCCTGCTTTTACTCTGTTTATCTCTCTCTCTCAAAAATAAACAAACATTAAAACCCCATTTGGCAACTATGAATAAAGTAAAAAGACAAGTGACAAAGAGAAAATACATTTAATAATTCTGAAAACTGGGGCACCTGGCTGGCTCAGTCAGTGGAGTGTGCGACTCTTGATCTCAGGGTTGTGAGTTCGAGCCCCATGGTGGGTGTAGAGATTATTTAAAAATAAAATCTTTAAAGGAAAATAAATTCTGAAAGCTATTGCATTAAATTACAGTGTGAAATCTGAAATCAGATTGCCTAGATTTGACTATGTTGGCTAAGTCTTCCATCTCTTCCATCATCTTTTTTGTTTATTTATCTGTTCATCCATAGATGGGCATTTGGATTGCTACAATCTTTTGGCTATTGTGAATAATGCTGTTATAAACATGGGTAAACAAGTATTTTGTTTGTATATTAGGGGGGAATCACTAGTGTGGTTATTTTTTTTAAGTAAAGAATAACATAAGATAACAACAACAACAAAAACCCAAACAGTACAAACAAGCATAAAAAGAAAAGTCTTCCTCGCCCCACACCCCCTTCCTTTCTTCAGAGGTAACAGCTATCACCACAAATATTCTATGTGTATATATATACATATACATATGTATACATGTATATATGTGTGTGTGTGTGTGTGTGTATATACACACACACACAATTATATACTTTGCTTTTTTTTTTCACTTAACAACATACCTTGCAAATTATTCCATCCAGCATGTATAGGTAAGTCCTACCTCATTTTTCCTCTTGATATATTTTATTTATTTATTTATATTTATTTATTTAGCTATTCTACAATTGATATACCCCAAGATTGTTGACGTTTTTTTATACAAGCTTTGTTGCAATGAACATACTTGGTCCAACATCTTTGCTCATGTATGTGAGGATGAAAAAGTCCTAGATATAGAATAGTTGGGACAAAGTAAATACACATTGAAGACTGTGATAGCTATTGACAAACTTCTGGTCTCAGCAACAATATTTAAAAGTGCCTGTTCACTATACTTGGGCACTTTAGATAACTGCCTGAGCCCGAGTGTCTTTATTCTGAACTGAGGATTTTTTTTAATCTTTAAATGAGGACATTATATACTTGTGAATTTCAAATGAAATAATGCATGTAAAGAGTCTGTTACATAGCTAATAAATGTTAACAACAGCAATAATAGTAATAATATTCTCAACAATGGATAATTATTAGGAATATTGATAGTGCCTAGAATGCAATAAGAAAAAATAAAGCCAATAGAAAAATGAGTAATAACTATGTTTGGTCAATTACCAAAAGAGGAAACATATAACAAATATATAGGAGGACATTCAAGGTCACAACTAACTGAAGAAACAGATTAAAACAACACAATACTCCATTTTTGCCTATCATATTGGCAAATATTAAAAATATGGATTGGGGCACCTGGGTGGCTCAGTTGGTTAAGTGTCTGACTTTGGCTCGGGTCATGATCTCGCAGTTTGTGAGTTCGAGCCCTGCGTCAGGCTCTGTGCTGACAGCTCGAAGCCTGGAGCCTGCTTGGGATTCTGTGCCTCCGTCTCTCTCTCTCTGTCCCTCCCCCACTCACACTCTGATTCTCTCCCTCTCTCAAAAATAAATACACACTAAAAAAATGGAAACATATATGGATTAAAGGGGCACCTGAGTGACTTAGTCAGTTGAGCATCCAACTCTTGCTTTCAGCTCAGGTCATGATCCTAGGGTTGTGGGATCCAGCCCCACGGTGGGCTCTGCGCTGAGCATGGAGCCTACTTGGGATTCTCTCTCTCTTTCTTTGTCTCCCACTCCCCATCTCCCCCACTCTCTCTCTCTCTCCCCAAAAAAGAAATTTAAAAATATGGATTAAAAAATATGGATAAATGGATATTGAGGGTGGAGGGAATAATCCTCATCCATATACCATAGATGGAAGTATACCATAGATGGAAGAAACTAGAATTAGCATTGTGAGAGCAATTTGAGGCACCCATCACAAATTTAAATGCACACAAATATCCTCACCATTTCTATTTTTAGCAATCTAGCCTCTATCAACATTCAAATAACTATTGAAGGTTATATGTGTGAAGATGTTCATTGCAACATGATTTGTAACAGCAAAAAAAAGAGAGAGAGGCACACCTTCCGCAAGAAAATAATCTAAATGCTCAGCAGTATAGGAATAGTTAAATACATTGTTATATAAAAAAGAATGCATTAAATTTGCATGTTTTGACATGGGAGGATATTTATGATATGCTACTGAATGAAAAAGCAGAAAAAATATGGCCTGTGTATTATCAGTGCAAACATATATAACATATATATACATACATACACATGCACACAGATATCTATAGGTAAAAAGAGGAAAGACTTTCACAGTGTATTGCATATATTTATGAATTGCTTGACTTGTTTTTTATAATTAACATATATTACGCTTAGAATTAATAGTTTTTGTAATTAGTAATATATTGAGTCACTCAGTATATTATTTACAGAGTGCCTATTACATATATCAAGCACTAATGTATATGTTCATGAACAAAACTAAGGTACTCATTAGGATTTGTGTGTGTGTATTTGTGTGTGTGTGTGTGTGCGTGTGACATGACAGAAAGAGACAAAGACAGAAAACAAATAAATGAGAATTTCAGATAGTAATAAGAAAGTTGAAAAAAATTATAAGCGGTAAGAGTTTTTGCCCAGAGGGCTACTTTAGATATATGGCAGCTGGAAGTGACATCTAAGCTGAAGTGTGAAGGTTAAGAAGGAGTCAGTAACGTAGAAGTCCAAGGTAATAGAGTTTTTAAGGCAAAAGAAATGGGAAGTAGAAAGGTCCTTCAGGTGGGAACGGACCTGGCATGCTCAAGGAGGAGAAAGACCAGTGGCTAGAGATTACCAACTAGGAAGAAGAGTAACATGGAATAACATCTGAAAGGAAGGCAGAGGCCAGATCATATACACAAATGGGCTTGCAATGTATCCTGTCAGTTTTCCTAAGTAGTTTTAAATAGACCCTTTCCCTTCAATTTAACATTCCATGTTTCAGGCAGCTGAACACTGCCTCCTATTTGGCTATTACAGCTGCCTCTGTAATGAGGGGGTGGCTATTTCAGCCTGTGTGGTTTGGGAGGTTACTGTTGAGAAGCACTGCAGTTTCAACCCCACTGGTTCTTGGGAAGCACAAGCTAGGCTTACTGGGGGTGGGGCTGGGAGTGGGGAGAAGGCCAGAGTCATAAAAACATTGGGAATGTTTATAAAATTATTTAACAATATACACTTTTTAAAAAATTATTATCTGTTTGGGAACAAATACAAGAAAAAGACATTAGCTTTGTCATTCCCAAAACTGCCTAATTTTACAATATTGTTTCATCTCAACTTCTCTGCAAGGAAATTCAAATGGCCAAAAAATTCCCTGTCAAAAACTTAAAAAATTTTTAAATGCCCAAGTTTGATAAGGGGAAATGGGAACCCTCATACATTACTGGTAGGAATATAAACTGTTAAAACTTCCCAAAGGGTAACTTGGTAATATGCCACAAAAGCCTTAAAAGAAATTCATACCTTTTGACCCAGCAATTCCATTTCAAGGAATTTATCCAAGGAATTATTCATAGATGTGTGCAATAATATAGCTAAAAGGAGATTCATAATAGCATTGATTATAATAACTCCAAACTGGAAATAAATAATGAGTAATAAGTAACTGATTTAAAAAATTATGGTATATCAGTAAAACAGAATATTATGCTATCATAAAAAAAGGGGTACAGTTGAAAATTATTTTAAAAACTTAAGTTACATCCTCTGATCAAAAACCTCCAGTGGCTTTGTAAGCCATTTGGAAAAAAAAATCTAAAATCTTATCATTACCTGTAAGACCCAATGTAGCCTCATTCCTGGCTCCCTTTCCAAGCTCACTGAGGGCAATTCCCTACCCTCATTCAACTCTTCTGCTCTAATTCAAGCATCTGGAGCAGCTTCAGTTTCAGGACATTTGCACTTGTCCCACTTCAGTCCAGAGTACCTGTCCCTTGGTCAGCCCTATAGCTTTTTTCCTCATTTCCTGTCAATCTATGTTCTCGTATATGCCTTGCTTTTCTTCATTGCATTTATCACCAACTGTATTATACAATGTATTGCATATGCATTATACAAATATTTTCTAGACTGTCTACTTCTACTGTAATCGAAGTTCTAGGAGAGCAAGGACTTCATTACCTATTCTTCTGTATCCCTAATGCCTAGAACAGTGCCTGGCTTAAAGTAGGCATTCAGGAAATATATTGAATGATTTTGTTAAAGGAATGAATGACATGAAAAAAATGATTTTTACATATTAAGTAAAAAAAGAGAGCAAAACAATATGTATAGTATGATTTCATTTTCTACATACCCATCAAAGAATAGAAAAAAGACAAGAAAGATATCAATCAAAATGTTAACAATATTTACACTGTCAGTGGCTTATAGGTACTTTTTATAGTTGCTTTTTGATTTTGCAAAGTTTCTGCAATGAACAAATATTACTTGTATATTAAGGGGAAAAGTGCATGCTTTTTTTAAAGAAATAAATAACAACCTACCAGTCCATTTAAGTTCTTTATGTTGTTTCTTCCTAAAGACAATATTCTCAAGTTTTCTGTAGTAGGGAAAAAAAACAATTTTTGTTTATGAGAATCACGTTACAACTGTTGTAAATCTAATAAAATAAAGTGTTAATAACTTTTATATAATAAATATACTGATCTAATGAGTTAGAAAGGCTGTATTAATAAAGTGGTGATCAAGTAGGAAATAACATTGACCTATAATCTAAGGTAAACACTATAATTTCACATCATGGCAATATTAAATTTACAAATGGTTAGCTATTTGGAACACATGGTCTTAAATTGCTGGCAAGTGGGGCGCCTGGGTGGTACAGTCGGTTGAGCATCCGACTTCGGCTCAGGTCATGATCTCTCGATTGGTGAATTCGAACCCTGCATCGGGCTCTGTGCTGACAGCTCAGAGCCTGGAGCCTGCTTCAGATTCTGTGTCTTCCTCTCTCTCTGCCCCTCCCCTGCTCACACTCTGTCTCTTTCTCTCAAAAATAAATAAACATTAAAAAAATTAACATAAATAAATAAATAAATAGCTGGCTAGTATAAATATTATAGGGATAAAATAAGACTAAAGAATATTTTAACTTCATCTTTTTTTAAGTTTATTTATTTATTTTTGAGAGAGAGAGAGAGCACAAGTGGGGGAAGAACAGAGACAGAGGAAGAGAGAATCCCAAGCAGGTTCCACACTGTCACCTTAGAGCCTGATGCAGAGCTCGAACTCATGAACTGTGAAATCATGACCTGAGCCAAAATCAAGAGTCTGACTCAACCGACTGAATCACGTAGGTGCCCCACGAAGCTCTGAACTTAAAATTTGTGAAGCATATATATAATTCAAATCTACTATAGTATGAAGACTCACGCTAGAAAATAGGAACATATTTATGCATAGCACACCTCACTCCCTCACTCCAAAAAGGATTAAAAGTGAAATCAGGGGTGCCTGGGTGGCTCAGTTGGTTAAACAACTGTTCATGAGTTCAAGCCCTGCATTGGGCTTTAGGCTGCCAGTACACAGCCTGCTTCAGAGTCTCTGTCCTCCTCTCTCCCTGCCCCTCCCCTGCTCACATGTGCTCTCTCTCTCTCAAAAAATAAATTTTCTTTTAAAGTGAAATAAAATGAATTAGTATTTTAAAAATCTTTTGCTTTCAATCTTTTAAAAAATTAGGTTGTGATTTGGTTTAAAAATGCTCATTTGTATTTTTTAAAAGGTTGGTTCTATTTATGTATCTATAAGCTATTTCTGGAAGAAAAAAAGAAAGTAGAAACAGTGGTTGCTTTAGGGAACTGAGAGTCTATGTTCAGAGGAAAATTTATTTTCCACTGTACCCTTTTTTGAACTGTTTGCATAAAACCATGTGCATGTATTATTTTTGAAAATTAAAAAAAAAAGATTCTAGCAAAGCACAGGAAACCTCATTTCTGTTCTAAAAAACTGCTGATTACTTATGCATAAGTTATACATTTAGTTTTCACAACTTAACCTTCTATAACTATGTTATCCAATATGGTAGTTACTACCCATGTGTGGCTATTTAATTTAAATTAATTAAAATTAAATACAATTTAAAGTTCAGTTTCTCAATCATACTAGCCACATTTCAGGAGCTTAATAGCTGTATGTGGCTGGTGGCAACTCTATTGGGACAGTGCAGACAGCTCTATTGGACTGTACTGTTCTATGACATCCATAATTCAATGGTTAAGAACAAAAATTCAATTAACTGAGTTCCAATCCCAACTCTCTAGGGAAGCAACCAAACTTCTTTGAATCACAGTTTCATTATACGTAAAATGAGGAAATATAATATCTGACTTGTAAGAATATCAAGATTAAATGAGATTAATTGTCTAAAATATTCAACATAATGCTTAATCCATGTACGTACACAATAAATATGTGTGTGTGTGTGTGTGTGTGTGTGTGTGAGATCAGACATATATGGCTATATAAACTTTGTTTTAATTTATTCAATTTAATTATTTTATTTTTTTAAACAACGGAATTTTTGTAATGTTTACTTATTTTTAGAGAGAGAGAGTGCGTGCACGTGGGCAAGCAGGGGTGGGGCAGGGATAGAGGAGAGGGGCAGAGATAGAGGGAGAGAGAGAATCCCAAGCAGGCTCTGGGCTGTCAGCACAGAGCCCAACACAGGGCTCAAACCCACAAACCGCAAGACCATGACCTCAACCGAAATCAAGAGTTGGACGCTCAACTGACTGAGCTACCCAGGCACCCCTAATGAATTATTTCAAATTCTGTTATGAGAAACACTTAACTTTCAGGACAAAGTATTTTGTGAGTGATCTAATTCATGCAAAATGTTTTAACTGTTGAAACAAGTCCCCTGGTTATGGACTGAATTGTGTCCCCTGACTCCAAAATTCATATGTTGTAGTCCTAACACTCAGTTCCTTAGAATGTGACTGTATTTAAAGATAGGGAATTTAAAGAGTGAATTAAAGTAAATGTCATCATTTTAGGTAACATTCAATGACTGGTACCCTGGGGCACCTGAATGGCTCAGCCAGTTAAGCGTCCAACTCAATTTCGGCTCAGGTCATGATCTCACGGTTGGTGGGTTTGCTTGGGATTCCCTCTCTCCTTCTCTCTCTGCCCCTACTCTCTCTCTCTCTCTCTCTCTCTCTCTCTCTCTCAAAATAAATAAATAAACTTAAAAAAAAAAGTGCAATATGACTGCTGCCCGTATAAGAATTATAGGAGGGGCGCCTGGGTGGCTCAGTCGGTTGAGCGTCCAACTTCAGCTCAGGTCACGATCTCGCGGTTCGTGGGTTTGAGCCCCGCGTCAGGCTCTGGGCTGACGGCTCAGAGCCTGGAGCCTGCTTCCGATTCTGTGTCTCCCTCTCTCTCTGCCCCTCCCCCATTCATGCTCTGTCTCTCTCTGTCTCAAAAATAAATAAACATTAAAAAAAGAATTATAGGAACAGATTAGGACACAGACAGAAACAGAGAAAAGACCATTAAAGACCAAAGGAGGGACACCTAGATGGCTCAGTTGGTTAAGTGTCTGACTTCAGCTCAGGTCATGATCTCACTGCTTGAGTTCGAGCCCCCCATCGGGCTCTGTGCTGACAGCTCAGAGCCTGGAGCCTGTTTCCGATTCTGTGTCTCCCTCTCTCTCTGCCCCTCTCCCACTCACACTCTGTCTCTTTCTCTCAAAAATAAATAAATGTTAAAAAATTTATAAAGAGGGGAGCCTGGGTGGCTCATTTGGTTAAGTGTCCGACTTCGGCTCAGGTCATGATCTCACAGTTTGTGAGTTTGAGCCCCACTGTGGACTCTGTGCTGACAGCTCAGAGCCTGGAGCCTGCTTTGGATTCTGTCTCCTTCTCTCTCTGCCCCTCCCCACTTGTGTGCTTTGTCTCTCAAAAATAAATAAATGTAAAAAAAATTTTTTTTAACTATAAAAAAAAATTAGAAAGAAAAAACAAAAGACCAGAGGAAAAGATGGCCATCCGCAAGCCAAGGAGAGAGGAACTCAACCCTCCAAAACCTTGATCTTGGACTTCTCACCTCTACAGCTGTAAGAAAATAAATTTCTGTTGCTTAAGCCATCTAGTCTGTGGAATTTGTTATGACAGCCCTAGCAAATTCATACACCCCATATAACAATATATGTGTGAAAATTAAATATTTAAGAAAATCATATAATCAATTATTCTTTAAAGCTTCTTGATATGGAAAGATTGCCATTTTATTTTGTCTATTCCATGCAGATTGAAAAGCTTATTCAAACAGTTATCCATTCAACACATAACTATTGAGCATCTACAATACACCAGGAACAGCTATAATCACTTGCAGTGATTAAAATATACTATATGATAATACAATAGTGAATAATATAGACAAAAATTCCTGCTGTCATTGAGCTAACAATTTGCCAGATAATAAACTAAGTAAGATACTGGGGCACCTATGTGGCTCATTCGGTTAAGTGTCCCAAGTCTTGATTTCGGCTCAGGTCATGATCTCACGGTTTGTGAGTTCAAGCTCTGCATTGGGCTCTGTGCTGACAGCGTGGGTCCTGCTTGGGATTCTCTCTCTCTCTCTCTCTCTCTCTCTCTCTCTCTGTCCCTTCCTGACTCTCTATCTTCTCTGAAAATAAATTTAAAAAACTTAAAAAAGAAAAAAAGAAAGATAATAGGTCTTGCATAGGCTGTGTGAGAAAGGAGTTAAGAAATTACCAGGGAGTTTGTCCTAAGCAACAGGAAGAATGGAGTTGTTGCTATCTGAGAAAGACACATAGGAAGTTGGTTTAGCTGGGGCTGGGGAAGGATATCAGTACTCAGTTTCGGAAATGTTAAGTGTGTGATGTCTAGTAGACATCCAATGGAAATACCAGGCAACCAACTGTGCAAATCCGGAGTTCAGAGGAGATGCCTGGGTTAGGGATACAAGTGTGGGAACCATCAGCATATAGATGATAAAACCATGACCTAGATGAGATAATCCAGGGAATAGGTGAAGACAGAACAGAGAAGAGATCCAAGAACTGAGGCCTAGAGTTCTCTAATACTTAAAAGTGGGAGACACGAGACTGGGAAGGAGCAGCCAGAAAGACAGGAAGATCAGGAGGGCACAGTGTCCTAGAAGCCAAACATTGAAATTACTTCGAAGAGAAACTAAATCATTAATGTCAAAATATGCTGCTAGGTCAACTAAGATGAAGACTGAGAAGCAACCTCAGACTGAATATAACAAATATAAAATATATGTAGCTCTTCCAAAGATAGTATCTAAGTTAATATATAAAACTCTTTTTTTTTTAAACACCTTTTAAAAAAAATACACACGAAAATGGTGATAGAAAGCTAAAAAGATCTTATTGATTACTGTATAGGGACATAAATTATGATATCAAAGTTAATAAATTAAATGTTCTGACATAACACAACGATATATTTTTCAGAAGTAGAAGGTGGTACAGAAGTAGAGCACCACCAAAAGGAAAACACTGTTTTTTTCTTCATACAAGAAGGGTCCTGGTGAAAATCAAAACAGTGTTCGAAAGTTCTGTGTTTATTTAGTAAACTAAAGGAGAAAAGTATAAGTTTTTACCAAAGATACAAGGCAACACAATTTATGTTCTAATATTTGATATGAGATTATTAATATTCATATTGTACAACCTTTTAGTCACAGTTTTCAACATAGTCCAGGTATGCAGTTTTCTAGCCACAGTTTTGCTACAATAAACATAGTTGCCATTAGGGTTATTCTGCCTTATAAACCCCCTGTTAAATAGGAATCCCTTTTTATTCCAGATCCTGTCATCACAGTTTAACAAGTGAGACTATAGTGCTCATGAAAGGGAAGGGGTGAGAGACAGGCTACAGTCATATATTCAATCCTTCATAGGGATCAGCAGTGTCTTTTTGCTTTATAGTCACAGATGATGTGTATTCCCCAGTGACCGGCTATAGACTATGGAAGTACTATTTGTTGTAAGCACAACTAAAATGAGGTGAATCAAGTATAGCAAATGTATGGTACAAATGCTTATACTGTCTCAATCCATGTCTACATCAGACATCAATAACTGATCAAGCTATTCTTTCTACTGAATTTTTGGTACTCTTATTAATTAATTAAATTTTTCTGAGAGTCACTACCAATTGACCAAAGTTAGATTATAAGTTAAAGTCTATTGCCAGCCCTGTACAGAGGTTATCTATTTTCACTATTGTCAGAGTGATGTTTTTAATGAAAAGAAAAGCATGTTATCTGTATTGATAAATAATACGTCATCAGGGTGCATCCGACACTTGATTTCAGTTTATTTATTTGAGAGAGAGAGAGAAAGAGAGCAGGAGAGGAGCAGAGAGAGAAGGAGAGAAAGAGAGAATCCTAAGCAGGCTCTTCACTGCCAGCGAGGAGCCCTCTGCAGGGCTAGAACCCACAAACCATGAGATCATGACCTGACCTGAAACCAAGAGTTGGACGCTTAACCGACTAAGCCACCTGGTGCCCCCCAACTCTTGATTTCAGCTCAGGTCATATCTCAGTGTTTGTGAGATAGAGGCCCGCGTTAGGCATGCTGTCAGCATGGAGCCTGCTTGGGATTCTCCCTCTCTCTCTCTCTCTCTCTCTGAAAATAAATAAACTTTAAAAACATATCATCAATTTAATCTCATTAAAGCAAGTTATTTCAATTATAGACAAAGTGTCTGTATAATTGTTGAATAACACAGGAGTTAGCAATGCCAACCCCCAGGCAGTTGAAAATCTGAGTATAAATTTTTACTCTCCCAAAACTTAACGACTAATAGCCTGCTATTGAGCAGAAGCCTTGGTCAACAGTCCATTAATGCACATTTTGTATGTTATATGTATTATATATTATATTCTTACAATAAACCTAGAGAAAAGAAAATATTAAGAAAATCATGAAAGAGGGGCGCCTGGGTGGCTCAGTTGGTTAAGCATCGGACTTCGGCTCAGGTCATGATCTCACAGTCTGTTAGTTCAGCCCCACATTGGGCTCTGTGCTGACAGCTCAGAGCCTGGAGCCTGTTTCAGATTCTGTGACTCCCTCTTTCTCTCTCCTCCCCCACACATGCTCTCTCTCTTCTCAAAAATAAAAAAAAAAAGTTTAAAAAAAAGAAAATCATAAAAGAAAGAAAATACATTCAAGAATGAAAGGAAAATAAATTTACAGTGCTGTAAAAAAAAAAAAAATCAGCATGTAAATAGACTCACACAGTTCAAACCCATGTTGTTCAAGGGTTAATGGTAAAGTGAAACATCTCAAATTGTTTAATGAGTCAGTGAAAAACAAATATACTGAGTCACCTTATGCACAGCTCTAATAGTAAATGGTTCTTCTCCAGGACTACATAAATACTGAATGCCAACTTTGGGTAAGGTCCTGGGAGGAGGATGGAGATTTGGAAGATAAGATAGTAAGATGTGATGTTTACACTCAAGGAGCTCATTATCTGAAGAGACAGAACATATTCCTCACTAACCATAATAATAGCTAATATTTCTTGAGCATTTATATGTACCAGGAACTATTCAAAACACTTTATATATACTAACTCATTTAATCTTCACAAAAACTATATGAAGTGGGTATTTATTATTATAATCCAAGACAGTTATTAATATTCCTAAAGAAAGAGTAATAATGGAGGTGCCTGGGTGGCACTATGAGCACAGAGCCCACACGGAATTCTCTCCCTTTCTCTCTGCCCCTCCTCTGTGCTTTTTCTTGGTCTCTCAAAAATAAATAAATAAACATTAAAAAAAGAGAAAGAATAATTATGACAATCACTAGAGAAGTCTTTAGAGGGAGAAATGACATTTAAACTTGACATTCTTAATCTTAATTTTGTTTTTTGCAGGATTTTCATGTTGAGGAAGGGGCTATTCTCAAAGGAAAAAAGCATTGCATTAACAAATGCACAAAGTCATAAAAAAGAATGATGTATTCAGGTGTGAATAGGGTGGCACAGATTTTAGATGACTTTGAATGCAACATTAAGGCATTTGGTCTTTACTAGGCAAAAGGGAACCATTAAAGGTCTCTGATCTGGAAGAATGATAATGAAAATAATATAAAAAAAACATTTTTTTAACATTTTATTTTTTGAGAGACAGAGAGAGAGAGAGAGAGTGTAACCAGGGGAGGGGCAGAGAGAAAGAGAGGGAGACACAGAATCCAAAGCAGGCTCCAGGATCTGAGCTGTCAGCACAGAGCCCCATGCAGGGCTTGAACCCACGGACATGAGTCAGATGCTCAACCAACTGAGTCACCCAGGCGCCCCAAGAATAATATTTTTAGAAAGAAAACCCTGCTATCAATGTTGAATGTCAACTGGGTGAAAGGAGACAAAAAGATCAATTCGGAGGCTAGCACAAAGTCATAAGGCAGTGTTTTTCTCTTTCTTTTCTTTTCTTTCTTCCTTCCTTCTTACCTTCCTTCCTACCTTCCTACCTTCCTTCCTTCCTTCCTACCTATCTTTCTTTCTTTCTTTCTTTCTTTCTTTCTTTCTTTCTTTCAAGAAAGAGAGCACATAAGCAGGGGAGAGGGGCAGAGGGAAAGAGAGACAGAATCTTAAGCAGGCTCCATGCCCAGCATGGAGCCCAACTTGAGGCTGGATCTCACAACCCTGAGATCATGACCTGATCCAAAGTCAAGAGTCAGATGCTTAGGGGCGCCTGGGTGGCTCAGGTGGTTAGGTGTCCAACTTCGGCTCTCGTGGTTCATGGGTTCGAGTCCTACATCAGGCTCTCTGCTGTCAGCACAGAGCCTGCTTTGGATCCTCTGTTGCCCTTTCCCTCTGCCCCTCCTCAACTTGCACTCTCTCTCTCTCTCAAAAATAAATAAACATTAAAAAAAAAAAAAAAGAGTCGGATGCTTAACCAACTGAACCACCCAGGCACCCCATGGCAGTGTTTCTCAAACTATAGGTGATATGAAATCAGCTTAATGGGTTGTGACAAGCATTTTTAAAAAATGAAATCTTTAAAAAACTTATACTGGAGGGTGCCTGGGGGGCTCAGTTGGTTGAGCATCCAACTTCTCATGGCTCTTGGGTTTGAACCCCATGTTGGGCTCTGTGCTAACAGCTCAGAGCCTGAAGCCCGCTTTGGATTCTGTGTCTCCCTCTCTCTCTCTGCCTCTTCATCACTCATGCTCTCTCTCTCCTTCAAAAATAAATAAACATTAAAAATAATTTAAAACCTTACACTGGAACCTATGCTATAAGGGTAAATATTGTTTTACAAACCTATTCCACTTCACATGTGTATGTATGTATTTGATATGTATATTCATATGAATATATGTATTGCGTCATGAATTCAAATGTATTCCTTACTATGGAAGAGTGGTAAAAAAAATGTTTGAAAATACAAGGGGGAGATGATGTGGGTCTTAAATAAAACCATAGCTTCTGGAAATGGAAAAGCAACAAATTATTTAAGAGCTCTCTCAAAGAGTAAACAGGACTCAGTGATGAACTCAGATGTCTTAAGGGAAGTAAAGGAGGAGCATGGTAGGTTAAATAATTCCCCACCGAAAGATACCTAGATCCTAATCCCCGGAACCTGCGAATGTTACCTTATATGGGGGGGGGGGGGGGGGGGGGGGGGGGGGAGTACTTTGTAGATGTCATCAAGTTAGGGATCTTAGGGAGAATAGCCTTGATTATCTAGGTGTTCCCTAAATGTAATCACACATATCTTCTTAAGAAGGAGGCAGAGAGTGGTGCCTGGGTGGCTCAGTCAGTTGAGCATCCATCTTTGGCTCAGGTCATGATCTTGCAGTTCATGAGTTTCTGCCCCACATTGGGCTTGCTGCTCTCAGTGCATAGCCTGATTTGCATCTTTTGCACCACCCCCCTGACCCTCCCCTGCTCATGCTCTCTCTCAAAAATAAATTTAAAAATATTAATAATAAAAAAAGGAGGCAGAGAAATAAATATGTGACACAGATGAAAGAGGAGAAGTCAACATGACCACAGAGGCAGAGATTAGAGTGATGTCCTCACAAGCCAAGGAACATGGCAGCCATCAGAATCTAAAAGAAACAAGGAACAGATTCTCCCCTAAAGCCTTCAGGCAGTGTGGCTTGGTCAAAACCTTGATTTTGGCCCACTAAAACCAATTTCAGACTTCTGGCCTCCAGAACTGTTTTTGTTCTTGCTGTTGTTTTTCAGAACTATTGTTTTAAACCACCAAGTTTCACCAAACATAGGAAATTAGCAGGAGTCAGAAGCCTTGGCAACTGGGATGGTGGCAACATCATTAACACAGATAAGGAACACAAGAAAAATGATGGTGAGGAATTAAAATTTAAATATAACAAGTATTGGGGCACCTGAGAGGCTAAGTCAGTTAAGACTTAGACTTTTTTTCTTTTGTTTATTTTTGAGAGAAAGACAGAGAATGAGCAGGGGAGGGACAGAGAGAGAGGGAGACACAGAATCCGAAGCAGGCTCCAGGCTCAGAGTTGTCAGCACAGAGCCCGACGTGGGACACAAATTCACAAACCATGAGATCATGACCTGAGCCGAAGTCACACACTTAATCGACTAAGCTGCCCAGGCGCCCCAAGCCTCTTACTCTTGGTCCAACTCAGCTCAGGTCATGATCTCACAGTTCGTGGGTTCAAGCCCCATGTCTGGCTCTCTGCTAATGGTACAAGACCTGCTTGGGATTCTCTCTCTCTCTTCTTCTCTCTCTGCCCCTTACTCACTCTCTCTCTCTCCAAAATAAATAAATAAAATTAAAAATAAATAAATAAAAAGTTCCAGAATACCACCTGGAATTCTTAAAAATAAAGTAAGAAAGAAGGAAAGAAAGAAAGAAAGAAAGAAAGAAAGAAAGAAAGAAAGACAAGACAAATTTGAACAAAATACATATAATAAAAAAATCTCATTTTTCTATTTAATTCTAACTCTATAAAAGCTTTAAAACATCTTTAAAATGTTTAGGTCTTTTGTTTTCTCTGATTTTCTTTGGATAACCAAATTTAAGACACATGGTTTATATATTTTCTCTGTCATCTGACAATTACTGTGGTTAAAACAGGTGCTAGCTTCTGGGATTACATAGTGTCTCTAGAATGTTTATTCCAGTAATGAGAAAACCCAAGAACCATCTGTTACTGTGGATCACTTACTTAAGCCATTGAGGTTGGCAATTTTTTCAATGCAGTTTGTAGACAGTGAAAGCTTCCTTGAAAAGAACAAAGGAAAACTTGAATTAATATGAAGCAATTTTAAATGATGTATCAGAAAAATAAATAAATGGTTTATCAGAAATTATTCCTCAAGTGCCCATAGAAGATAATATTTAAGTCATATTTTCTTTTTATACTAAATCTTTTTCCCCCTCAGACATGGCATGTATTCTTTCATTTTGAAATCCTCATCCTTTTTTTCTGATCACAAAGTTAATACATATTCATTGCAGAAAATTAAAAAAAAACTTTTTGAAGGTAATTTAGTATTATTTATTAATTTTTTTAAATGCATGTGTTCTTTGACCTAGTAATTCATTTCTAAGAATAAATCCTACTGAAATACTAATACAATGCCAAAAGATATATAAGCTAGATTATTTATTGTATTATTGTAATAGCAAAAAATAGGGAAAAATCTATAAACATCTAGCAACTGAGGGATAGATAATGAAAAACTATACTGTCATTAAAACAAATGAAATTAGGCTCCAGATACCAGCTTGGGAAGACATCTATGATATGTGGTCAAGTTAAAAAACCATCTAGCAGAACAAAACATTTTATGTGATCCCTTTTGATAAAAAGCAGAACTATATTATATGCATGTGCAAAGATATTTATCTGCTCATGTGTTAAATCATTCAGAAATGTATACTGAAGAAGTCATAATGTAATGCTAACCATTCCACAGATATCCCCAGAGATAACTACTTTTAATGGTTTGTATACATTTGTCTAGGTTTTTTCTACTCATAATTTAACTATATAAAAAATTTAAAGGGAGCATAACTACACATTCTTAGTCTTCCTTTCTTGACAAAATTTTTAATATTTCAGTACATTTCATGCAAAAAATGTAATAAAAGCTAATTTTATTGAACACAATGTGTGCCCAGTATTCATCTAAGTACTTGTTACATAAACCGGTTTTGTTTGTTTTAACCATCACAACAATCCTGTGAAATAAGTATTATTATTATTATCTGCATTTTACAAGTGAGGAAACTGAGGTACAAAGATGTTAAGCAATTTGCCTAATATTACACAGCCATAAAGGGGCAGAGCCAAATTTAAAACTCTCCAAAAACTGACTCTAGAACATGTGATCTTATCCTTTATGATTTGACTTGAAAAAGAATTACTCATTTTTTTACAAAAGCAATTACTATAGTGTAAATTATTGATCAAATCTGTATATTTTCTAGCCATCCCCAATTCCTGACAACTCCCAGTGAAAAATGGAGTGCCTTAAATCTGGGAATATGACTGGGATGAATTCTTTAATTGTTGTTTAGGCAACCTGCCCAAAGAGATTGTCAGCCAAAGTATGAACAGGCTGACTCCTTCCAAGCAGTTCCAAGATAATTTGGTACCAGGTACAAAACCTTCTCAAACATTTGCCTTTGAGATGGCTTTATGATAAAAAGATATTTGACCACTTTGAAACAGTGCTCTTTGGAATCATGCTTTTAAAGCCAAAAAAAAATCTAGGGTGGATTTTCGTATAATACACAGTGCTCTTACCATAAAGGACAAGTTGCATACAATAACTAAATATGTTTGCTTCTCCCTTTCATTCCAAAGACAGATATTAGTCTAATGCATGGGTTCACAAATATGCATAGAAGAGTCACTCAAGCTGCTTATTATAGATTCCTAGGTTTCATCAGTAGATATTCTATTTCTATATATTTGGTGTGGGGCTTACCTCCTGCATTAGGAAATTCTTATGTAGGTAGTTAGTGCACTATATTTAGAAAAACACAGACTAAAGAAATCAGGAAGAATCCCAAGTGATTCTATAACAATCTACAGCTCCAACAAGACACTGCAGCCTGAGAGCATGGTCACAAGGTGTCATGGTATAATTGCCTCAAATTATCCACAGAAGCTTGCTAAAAAAGTATGTAGAGTATTGAGAAAATAACTTAAGAGGAATTCATATAGGGGTGCCTAGGTGGCTTAGTCAGTTAAGCATCTAACTCTTGGTTTCAGCTCAGGTCATGATCTTCTGGTTTGAGCACAACATCAGGCTCTGCACTGACAGCACAGCACAGAGTCTGCTTAGGATTCTCCCCCACTCTTTCCCCACCCATGCTGTCTCAAAATAAATAAATTAATTAAAAAAAAAAGAGGTATTAATATAGATCTGATACTTAAAGTCATGGGAAAATAGGATTATAAAATAATAAGTATAATTTGATCCCAATAAGGAAAGAAAAATTAGAAGGCTCTGTATCAACATGCTAACACTGATTCTCAAAAGATGGTGCAATTTTGGTTGATATTAATTCCTTTCCTTTGTGCTTTTTATATTTTCTAGATGTTTTAACAATGTATTTTTACAATTGAAAAAATTTAAAGCAGTATCTGTTAGGCCTCTAGTCTGTATAGTACTGACTGGCTAATTTTACAAGAGAAATACTAGCTTTTATAATAAAGTCTTATTGTATTACTTAGTTATTTAGTTTCTCCCAAGAGACAAGGAAAATTCTATTTTCCAGGCACATTATAAAAATTTTACTGAAAAAAAAGTACTATATTGGGGCACCTAGGTGGCTCAGTCAGTTGAGCATCCAACTTCAGCTTAGGTCATGATCTCACAGTTTGTGAGTTTGAGCACCACATCGGGCTCGCTGTTGTCAGAGCAGAGCCTGTTTTGGATCTTCTGTCCCCCTCACTCACTGCCCCTCCCCTGCTGGCACTTTCTATCTGAAAAATAAATAAACATAAAAAAAAAAGTACTATATCGTTCAGGGTTACTTTATTACTAGTCCCCCATAAACCAATGATCTTTTATGTTTGGCTTTGCCAAAGGGAGAATTATATCAACCAAACCAACAAACAAAAAGAAACAAAGATCACAGAAAACAAACACTTTTTTTCTAGTTTATGTATGTTAAAAAGGAAGGGGAAAAAAGACAAGAGAACTTACTCGCAATTAGCAAGTGTGGACAGAGATGCATCCATCTTCTCTATAGGGGGAATCTGAGCATAAAGCTTTATCTCTTTGGCTTCAGATGGCTTCTGACTGGTTTTCTCTTCCTATGATAAAAATTAATTTGGAAGAAAGTGATCCCTGATTATAATACAGAACTAAAGTCCAGAATTTTGCAAGGCTTTTCAATGTTTATTTCAAACCAATTATCAGAATTTTGTAACTCTGTGCATTCTTTACAGTTCACTTAATGAGATTTACTAACTAACCCTGATCACCAGGCTTTTACATGGCTCGTTCAGATAATTGTTAGGTTCCAACTGAATGAAAGGAGGAGGAAAGAAAATAACTTTTATTTCTGTAATATTTAAAATTCTTTAAGAGTCTATCAATGAACAAACACAAAACACGACAACATTTTCTTGGGAAGAATTCCTTGTGGCTAATCACCCTTTTCTTAAATATCAGATTTAGATCTGGAAGATTCAACTATTTTGCATCTCTTCTTGCAAATCTTTTACTATACATGGTTCAGTCTGAGAAAGAACCCCAGATACCAAGAATTTTGGAAGATACCATCTTTACGACACAGCTGAGGTCCAAGCTGTTTGCTCTATAATAATTTACTACTAAATTCTACCTTAGAGGAGCTCCTGGGTGGCTCACTAGGTTGAGTAACCGACTCTGGATTTCAGTTCAGGTCGTGATCTCCCGATTCATAAGGAGTTGGGCTCTGTGATGACAAGCTTGGAGCCTGCTTGGGATTCTCTCTCCCTCTCTCTCTGCCCCTCCCCAACTCACAAGTACACATGTACTCTCTCTCTCTCTCAAAATAAATAATTTTTTTTTAATTTTTAAAAAATTTATTTTGAGAGAGAGAGAGAGAAAGAGAGAGCGAGCAAGTGGGGGAGGGGCAGAGAGAGGCAGACAGAGGATCTGAAGCAGGCTCTGTGCTGACAGCAGAGAGCGTGATGCAGGGCTTGAACTCACAAACCATGAGATCATGACATGAGTCACCCAGGCACCCCTAAATAAACTTAAAAAAAGCTTTAAAATAAATTCTACCATAAAGTTTAATTTCAGTACTATGTACACAATTTAAAATTTAATTATCAATATATACTGCATCATAATATTTTCTAAATACCTCAATACTTAAAGTCAGTTCTCTCCAACAAAACAGGAAGTTCCTAAGGTGCAGGGACCATTTCCTTTGCTTTCCTATGTTTTCTATAACATAGTGCAATATAAGACACATAGAGGCTTATTTTTAAAAGTCAAATAATAAGATATCAATACTAGAAAATATACGATCAGTTGAAAAAAAAGATCTAATACACATCCACTTGGTACTTATTTTTGTGCCATACATTTGTAGGTTAGGGGAGCAGAAACACATACCTAATAGACCCTCAATAAATGTTAGATTAATCAGTGAAAGAGTGAGCTTAATGTCTTCAAATAATCTTGAAGTCAAAGATTTATGGCCACAATATGATCTAGAAATAGAACCGACAACCCAAACCAAAAAAGCAATTACTTATTATCATAAGTAAATAAAGTCCTAAAATCTGATTCAAAGAAAATCTAATCTAATAACAAGCCTATTCCATATGTACTTTTTTCTTTAACAAAACAGATTTGGGGCACCTGGGTGGCTAAGTCGGTTAGGTGTCCAACTCTTGATATCTGTTCAGGGTCATGAGTTCAAGTCCTGCATTGGGCTCCATGATAGACACAGAGCCTTCTTAAAATAACAAAAAACAAACAAACAAAACTCCAGATTTTTCATCAACCAAACAGAAATGAATTATTTAATCAATCAATTAATTAATTTAAATGTTTATTTATTTATTTTGAGAGAGAGAGAGAGCATGCAAGCGAGCGTGGGGAAGGGTCAATGAGAGAAGAAGAAACAGAGTCCCACGCAGTCTCCAAGCTTGTCATCACAGAGCCCAATGCAGGGCTCGAACTCAAACTGTGAGATCATGACCTGAGCTGAAACTAAGAGTTGGATGTTTAACCGGTTGACCCACCCAGGCACCACCAGCAATGTGGTTTTTAAATGCAGAGTACAAAGAAGTTTATAAGCACTAAAACAAGAATTCAAAAATTTTTTATTCTATCCATCCTATTTTCCCTAGACACCATCTCCTGAAAGACTTTTTATTCAAAGCCTAGCTACAAAAGCAAAAGATGCATTGTTATACAAAAAACTATTGATAACATTGACAAAAAAGTTATCACAGGGCATAGAAATTGAGGAGCCATCTCTATACTCTGTGGAAAGTATATCTATAATGCTGAATTACTACTGTCCAAACATCTATAATGTTGAATTACAACTATTCAACATTCTTTATAGAATGTTATATTCAAAATATTTATAGTTTATATTTAATGCATGTTTTTTACAATGCAGTTTCCTTTCTAATGTTAGTATCTGCTTTAGTATGTTTTCCAGCTTTATTGACATGTAAAATTGTATAAGTCTAAGGTGATGATTTGACACATGCATATATTGCAAAATGATTAACACAATAAGATTAGCTAACTCATCTATCACCTCACATAATTTTTTTTTAGTGCTGAGAACATTTAAGATCTATTCTCTTAGCAACTTTCAAGTATATAATACAATATTATTAACTACAGTCACCATGCTGTATATCAGATGCCTAGAACTTGTCTTATAACTTGAAGTTGTACCCTTTAACCAAGATCTCCCCAAGTCCCCCACATGCCAATCCCCAGCAATCAACATTCGATTTTTTGTTTCTGTGCGTTCAGCTTTTTTAGATTTCACATGAGTGAGATCATAGAGTACGTCTTTCTCTGTCTAACTTATTTCACTTATCATAATGCACTCAAGGTCCATCCATGTTGTCATAAATGGCAGGATTTCCTTTTTTGTGGCTGAATAATATTCCATTCTGTATATATATACATTTTTAATCCATTTATCCACTGATAGACATTTAGGATACTGATAATGATATAACCCACTGATTTTAATCAGATTTTCCCAATTTTACTAGTATTCATTTATATATGAGTATAAATGCTTTTGTATGTGTGTATTAAGTGTATACAATTTTATCTGTGTAGGTTCATGTACCAACCCCCACAGTCAAAATAGCTAAATAGCTCCAGTACCACAAAGATTCCTTGTATTGAATGATCAGATTTAAATACCTATCCAAAAACTTTCCTTGTATGGTCTCTAGAAGAGGTAAAAATTCATATACTCACCCATCTGGCTAGAGCTTCTTTGATTGTTGTTGCTTTTGCCTTAAAAAGAGAAGAAACAAGAGTGTCTTTATTGGTATGATTTGTTGATTCAACTTTTATGCAGTAATTATTAGCCTTGGCATCTACTATTAAAAGATTAACTTCTTTCTTTCAGACTTTATATGCAAACAAGCATGTTTTAATTTCCTGGAATCAGAATGATTTACTTAAATACCTTTCAGAGGTGCACCTGGGTGGCTCAGTCAGTTAAGCATCCAACTTCAGCTAAGGTCATGATCTCATGGTTTGTGGGTTCAAGCCTCACATTGGACTCTGTGCTGAAAGCTCAGAGACTGGAACCTGCTTCGAATTCTGTGTCTCCCTCTCTGTCTCTGTCTTTCCCCCACTTGCACGCATGCTCTCTCTCTCAAAAATAAATAAATAAACATTAAAAAAATAAATACTTCTCAGATAAATTAAGGAAATCATGGTGTAATACCCATATACTTCATTCCACTTGCTTTACAAAAAAGATATACCTTTTAACATTTGATATTAAAATATATCTTATTTCACTGATTCTAAGATCTACATCTTTTAAATTTTGACATCTTTGAAATTTGGATGCATTTTACAACCAGGAAAAATTTACAATTACTGTGGCCAGGTGGCAGTGGTAAATATCTAGAAAAATATTAACCATTTTATTTCATATATTTATATTCCTTTTTATGTTTGCAGAGAATGATATATGATAAAAATTTACATGCCCAAATACAATTAAAAATTTTGTTTTAATATTTATTGATCTTTGAGAGAGAGACAGAGAGAGAGAGCGAGAGAGAGAGAGAGAGAGAGAGAGCACAAACAGGGGAGGGGCCAAGAGAGAGAGGGAGACACAGAAACTGAAGCAGGCTCCAGGCTCTGAACCGTCAGCACAAAGCCGGACAGGGGGCTCGAACTCACAAACTGTGAGATCACTACCTGAGCCGAAGTCAGATGCTTAACAAACTGAGCCACCCAGGTGCCCCCCAAATATATTTAAAAGAACTCTGTTAATAAGAACAAAATAAAAATTCTAAATGACAGGAAATTACCTGTCAGGGTTTAATTCCAATTTCTTATTTTTCTTTCTTAGAACATAAAATAATGTTGCACTTTATAATCAATAGTATCTCAGATTCAATTTAATATGACACAACTTTAAATGTGAGAAAAGGAAGACATCCTTTGAATTATTGCTAGAGTTAATTAAAAAAAGAACAAAACCCCAAACAATAACAAAAGGAAAAATGTTAAAGTATAGTTGACCCTTGCACAAGATAAGCATTAGGGACACCAACCTCTCTCCCCTGAACAGTCAAAAATCTGAGTATAACTTTTGACTCCCCCAAAACTTTACTAATAGCCTACTGTTGACCAGAAGCCTTACCAATAACATAAACAGTGGATTAACACATATTTTGTATGTCATATGTATTACATACTATATTCTGACAATAAACTAAGCTAGAGAAAAGAAAATGTTATTAAGAAAATCATAGGGAAGAGGAAATACATTTATAGTACCACAGTGTATTTAACTGAAAATAATCTACCTAAGTGGACCAGTGCAGTGTTGCTCAACATGTATATCCTCACAATGGCATATACATGCCATTATGTCTAGAAAGTAAAGACATAGTAATAAATAGCCCTTGAGTTACAAAGTAAACTATAAATTAAAGTAAAACAAAAGACAAAAAATATTAAAATTTAAGGAATATAACATTTAAAAGGAGACTTACGGCTTCAAATACATTTATTTTTTTTTTTCAAAATGTATATTTATTTTTGAGAGAGAGAGACAGAGCATGAATGGGGGAGGGGCAGAGAGAGAGAGACCACAGAATCCAAAGCAGGCTCCAGGCTCTGGGCTGTCAGCACAGAGCCTGACACAGGGCTCGAACTCATGAACGGTGAGTCAGACACTTAACCAACTGAGTCACCCAGGTGCCCTCAAATACATTTATTAAAATATAAGAGAAAACATTGAGGAGGGCACTTACTGGGATGAGCACTGGGTGTTGTATGTAAGCGATGAACCATGGGAATCTACCCCCAAAACCTAGAGCACACTGTAGACACTGTACGTTAGCCAATTTGCCAATAAATTATATTTTAAAAAATAAGAGAAAAATAAGAGACACAAAACAAATAAGCTAAGCATTCAAGACATTTCAATAAGCACATCATTGCAAACACAAAGAAAGCTGAAAGAAATACAAAGGAAGAAGTTGATGAAAACAGACCAGAGGAAAAAAAAGATGGACATAACTAAAAGTTGGTTCCTAAATTTCTAGCAAGCCTAACTAAGAAAAAGACAGCTATAGAACAAAAATATAGAATCAGAGGAAATAATATAGATACCATAAAGATTTAAAAGTAAAATACTGGGGCGCTTGGGTGGCTCAGTCAGTTAAGCATCCAACCCTTGATAATGGCTCAAGTCACAATCTCATGGTTCGGTTCATGAGAAAGAGCCCGAGTCTGGCTCTGAACTGACAGTGCGGGGCTTGTTTGGGATTCTCTCTCCCTCTTTCTCTGCCCCTTCCCTGCTCACACACTTTCTCTCGCAAAATAAATAAATAAACATTAAAAAATAAATAAATAAGGGGTGCCTGCTCAGTCAGTTGAGCATCTGACTTTGGCTCAGGTCATGATCTCATGGTTTGTGAGTTCGAGCCCCACATCAGGCTCACTACTGTCAGCACAGAACCTACTTCAGATCCTCTGTCCCCCTGTCTCTACTCCTCCCCAGCTTGCACTCTCTCAAAAATAAACATTTTTAATAAACAATAAATAAATAAATAAATAAATAAAGTGAAAATAAAATTTTATAAGCAAATATGTGGTAATAAGTTTGAAAACCTAAACAAAGAATGCATATTTAGAAAAAACACAAAAGTGCTGAACTGTCACAGGAAGAAATCAGAAAACCTGAATAGGCCAATAACTATTTTAAATGTTAAAAAGATAATCAGGGCACCTGGGTGGCTCAGTCGGTTAAGCGTCCAGCTTCGACTCAGGTCATGATCTCAGGGTTCATGAGTTCGAGTCCCACATCAGGCTCTGTGCTGACAGCTCAGAGCCCAGAGCCTGCTTCAGATTCTGGGTCTCCCTTGCTCTCTACCCCTCTCCCATTTGCACTCTGTGTGTCTCTCCCTCTCCCTCTCTCTCTCTCTCTCTTTCTCTCAAAAATAAATAAACATTAAAAGAAATTAAAAAGAAAAAAAAAAGATAATCAGAGGGGCACCTGGGTGGCTCAGTCGGTTAAGCACCCACCTTCGGCTCAGGTCAGGATCTCCCAGTTCACGAGTTCAAGCCCCGCATCAGGCTCTGCACTGACAGCTCAGAGCCTGGAGCTTGCTTCAGATTCTGTGTCTCCCTCCCTTTCTACCCCTCCCCTGATTGCGCTCTGTCTCTCTCACAAAAATAAATAAAAACATTAAAAAAAAAAAAAAAGATAATCAGAGATTTACCTTCATTCTCCTTTCCTAAAGCTCCAAGCCTAGATAATTTTACAAGTAAACTCTGCCAAGTTTTCAAGGAACAGATATTTTCTGTTATACAAGTTGTTTCAGAAACCAAAAAAAGAGGGAAAACTGCTAGTTTATTTTATGAGGCTAGAATAACCTTGATGCCATAATGAGATAAGGACTCCTCTTCTCAGCATAGATTTGAAAATCCTAGATACAACAACAGATCTCCAAAGCCAATGGTGAATAATAATCGTGATCAAGAATGGCTAACCCCAGGAGCATAAGGATTGTTTAACAACAAAAAAGCCTATAAATATAATTTACTAAGAGTTAAAGGGAAATTCCCTATCTAATAAAAGCTACATACCAAAAACCTAAAGCAAATGCCATATTTTATGAAGAAATTCATTCATTTTAGCAAATATTTATTATCTACTATGTACCAAACATTCTTTTACATGCTTAGGACATATCAATGAACAAAACAAAGATTGCTGCTTTCCTGAAACTTACATCTATTGGCAGGAAACAGATGAAAAATAATATATTTAATAAATAAATTATATAGTATAATAGAAAGTGACAATTATTAAGGAAATTGGCTGCTTAACCAACTGACACACCCAGGAGCCCCTAGAGTATGTTTATTTTAAATAAGATGGTTAAGGGGGTGCCTGGGTGGCTCAGTCGGTTAAGCGTCTGACTTCGGCTCAGGTCACGATCTCGCGGTATGTGAGTTCGAGCCCCACGTCAGGCTCTGTGCTGACTGCTCAGAGCCTGGAGCTTGTTTCAGATTCTGTGTCTCCCTCTCTCTTTGACCCTCCCCCGTTCATGCTCTGTATCTCTCTGTCTCAAAAATAAATAAACGTTAAAAACAAATTTGGGGGGCGCCTGGGTGGCTCAGTCGGTTAAGCGGCCGACTTCGGTTCAGGTCATGATCTCGCGGTCCGTGAGTTCGAGCCCCGCGTTGGGCTCTGTGCTGACTTCTCAGAGCCTGGAGCCTGTTTCAGATTCTGTGTCTCCCTCTCACTGACCCTCCCCTGTTCATGCTCTGTCTCTCTCTGTCTCAAAAATAAATAAAACGTTAAAAAAAATTTTTTAATAAATAAATAAATACGATGGTTAAGGAGGATCACACTGGAAAGATCGAAAAGTATATAATCAGAGGAGGGGTCTGAGATGGCAAAGCAGCATCAAAGTTCTCTGCTTCTCATCCCTGAAATGCAACTAGATCAGCATCAAACCACTTTGCACACCCAGAGAATTAATCTGAGGATTAACACAGCAATCTGCATAACTTAAGCCACAGAACTAGGCAGGTATTCGGGATGGAGAGGTGAACTGGGGAGAGAGAATCTGTGGAGGGTAGGGAGGGAGTGGTATTTGCGGAGAGAGGACAGAGAAAGGGGGGGGAGAGCGCAGGAAAAGCACTCCCCTTGAAAGTAGCTGGAGAGAAAGAGAAAGAGTGAAAGCACCCACAAGTACCTAAACAAGAAAAGAAGAGGGAAGAGGGTTTCGATGTCATTAGGATTCTATAAATAGGGCAGAGTAGCATCAGAAATTCTGCAGCCCAATACCTGGAGGTGCTCTGGTGGGAAGGGCAAATCCCCAGAGGCAGGCAGCGAGGTCTGAGCAGTCCATGGGCCACACAGGGAGAAGTGGTTCCCCTGCTACCCTGCTAGGAGGGCATTTGGTAGAGGCCATGCAGTCTGCCCACAGGCAAAGGTCCCAGCAGACCCCGGAGGACATGACTGCTGGTATTGGAACAAAAATGCCAGAGTGTGGTGAAACCTGGTGTGGGTTGTGTGTTGTGATTTACCATAATCCCTGAAACACTGCCACTATGCCATCAGATGAACTTAGACTGGGGCAAGCCAGCATCCAGCCACAACCTCTCATCCTCTACAGCAGCATGATCACAAGGAATGTCCCCAGGGGCAAGCAGGCATCCGGCCATTGCTCAGCAAGACCCTTCCTCAGAGGGTTGGAGCAGGTGTAAGCAGCAGGGCCCTCAGAAGTGAGGGGTTTGGAAACACAGCCCCATCTGAGATAAAATTCAGGAGGGAGGTGCCATCTAAGCTGATGGCTTGGACACAGACAGTGTAGAAATAGGGAGTGGATGGAAACCAGAAACAAAGAAGTTGTGCTTGATTGCCAGTAGGGTAGAGCAGAGTTCTGATAGTAGAGACTGAGAAGCTGGATGCCATTTTCACCTCTGACACATGCACACAAACACGTGCACGTGGGCCACACTGATCCGCTCCAGTAAGCTAAGCAGCGCCACCTAGCGGAGAACAGAGTCATTACACCACGACCTGTCCAACTGCACCAACCAAGCCCTAGAGAACCACCATAAGTCTCCACCTGATTGGCGTACAGACTATAAAGTGCTTCATAGTTTGACTTCTAGGGGAAACCAGATGTAATTTCATTCAGAATTCATTCTGTTCACTGGTCCATCTATTTGGGGTTTTTTTGTTTGTTTTGTGTTTTTTCTTTTCTTTTCTTATTCTTGGATACAGAAAGAGAAAAAAAATATTTTTATTTTCCATTGTTATATAATTAAAAAAATTTTTTACTACATTTTTTGGAAATTTATTTTTTTATTCTATTTTACCTTCTCCAATTCATTTCATTGTATTTTATTGTATACCTTTTTTAAATTTTTAAATGATTTCTTACTTTTTTCTTTTTCTTTTCTTTTCTTTCCTTTTTTCTCTATGAAATTAAGCTTCTTTCAAGGATCTAGCATCAGCATGTCTAACATACCTAGGATCTAGCTTCCTTTATTTGATTTTTTGGTATTGTTTCTAATCTTTTTAATTTTAATTTTTTATTTTATTAATTCTTTTTCTTCCTCCAAAATGACAAAACTAATTAACCCCAAAAGAAAGAATAGGAAGAAATGACAGTCAGGGACTTATCAACACAGATATAAGCAAGATGTCTGAACTAGAATTAGGAGTCATGATAATAAGAATACCAGCTGGGGTTGAAAAAAAGCATAGAATCCCTTTCTGCAGAGATGAAAGAAGCAAAATCTAGTCAGAATGAAATTAAAAATTCTGTAACAGAGATGCAATCTCAAATGGTTGCCATGGCTTCAAGGATGGATGAAGCAGAGCAGCGAATCAGTGACATAGAAGACAAAATTATGGAGAATAATGAAGCAGAAAGAAGAGAGAAACTAAGGCAAAAGAGCACGATATAAGATTTAGAGAACTCAATGACTCACTAAAAAGAAATAACATCCAAATCATAGGAATCCCAGAAGATGAAGAGAGAGAAAAAGGGGTAGAAGGTTTATGTGAGCAAATCATAGCAGAAAACTTTCCTAACCTGGGGATAGACACAGACATTAAAATCCAAGAAGCACAGAGAACTCCCATTAGATTCAACAAAAAGGCATATCATCAACAAGGCATATCATAGTCAAATTCACAAAATACACAGATAAGGAAAGAATTATGAAAGCAGCAAGGGGAAAAAAGTCCTTAACCTATAAGGGAAGACAGATCAGGTTCACAGCAGACCTATCCACAGAAATTTGGCAGGCCAGAAAGGAGTGGCAGGATATATACAATATGCTGAATCAGAAAAATATGCAGACAAGAGTTCTTTATCCAGACAGGCTGTCATTCAAAATAGAAGGAGAAATAAAGAGTTTCACAGACAAACAAAAACTAAAGGAGTTTATGAGCGCTAAACTGGCCCTGCAAGGAATTTTAAGGAGGACTCTCTGAGAGGAGAAAAGACAAAACAAAACAAAAACGACCAAAAGCAACAAAGACTAGAAAGGACCAGAGACCACCACCAGAAACTCCAACTCTATAGGCAACGCAATGGCAATAAATTAATATCTTTCAGTACTCACTCTAAATGTCAATGGTCTAAATGCTCCAATCAAAAGATATAGTGTAAGAGAATGGATAAGAAAACAAGATCTGTCTATATGCTGTTTACAAGAGACCCATTTTAGACCTAAAGACACTTTCAGATTTAAAGCAAGGGGATTGAGGGGTACCTGGGTGGCTCAGTCAGTTAAGCGTCCGACGTCGGCTCAGGTCATGATCTCACAATTTGTGAGTTCAAGCCCCACTTCAGGCTCTGCGCTGACAGCTCAGAGCCTGGAGCCTGCTTAGGATTCTGTGTCTCATTCTCTCTCTGCCCCTCCCCCACTTGTGCTCTGTCTTTCTCTGCCTCTCAAAAAAAATGTAAAAAAAAAATTTTTTTTAATAAAATAAATAAGATATTTTAGGGGCTCTTGGGTGGCTCAGTTGGTTAAGCATCCAACTCTTGATTTCAGCTAAGGTCATGATCTCACAGATAGTGAGATCAAGTACCAAGTCGGGCTCTGCACTGACAGCTCAGAGCCTGCTTGGGATTCTCTCTCTCCCTCTCTCTCACTGCCCCTCCCCTGCTTATGCTGTCTCTCTCAAAATAAATAAGTAAATTTTTTTTTAAAAAGATATTTTGGGGCACCTGGGTGGCTCAGTTGGTTAAGCATCCGACTTTGGCTCAGATCATGATCTCACAGCTCATGGGTTCAGGCCCCTGGTCAGACTCTGTGCTAACAGCTCAGAGCCTGGAGGCTGCTTCAGATTCAGTCTAGGTATCTCTCTGCCCCTCCCCTACTTGCGCACTGCATCTCTCAAATATAAATAAACATTTTAAAATTTTTAAAATAAATAAACTTTTAAAAAAGTATATTTTGGGGCACCTAGGTGGCTCAGTTGGTTAAGCTTCCGACATCATCTCATGTCATGATCTACCAGTTTGCAGGTTCAAGCTCCACGTTGGGCTCTGTGCTGACAGCCCAGAGCCTGGAGCCTGCTTTGGAGTCTGTGTCTTCCACTCCCTCTACCCGCCCCCCCACCCCCCGCCAACTCATGCTCAGTCTCTCTCTCTCTCTCTTTCAAAAATGAATAATCATTTTTAAAAAGTTTTTTAAAAATGGTTATTTTTAAAAAGTATTCTCTTTAAGATTCCAACATATCAAAGATACCTACTATCATTCCTACTGTTTAACATGGTATAAGAGATCTTGGTCAATGTTATAATAAAATACAAATTACAATGATTAAAAGGAGGAAATAAAACTCACTATTGGCAGATGATCATCTACATTGAAAACAGTAGAATAAATTGACAAATATTAGAACAAATGGAGTTCAGTAAGTGAAGAACACTACTGAGAAAGTTAAGAGAAAAGTTGTGAGAAGATATTTTCAATATAAAACCAACAAAAGACTAATATCTAGAATGTAGGAGAAGCTCCTAAAATTCAGAAACAAAAAGGAAAATTAGAAAAATTTTACAAAAAATATACACAGAATTCACAGAAACTGAAATTCAAATGACTAACAATATCATGAGGTATTCAAACTCACTGAAAATCAGAGAAATGCAGAATAAAACAATGTGATACTAAAATACATCCTCAGCTTGGCAAAAGTTAGAAATTTGGTGAGAAAGTAGAACTCTCATGCATTGCTAAAGGAGGTAAAAACTAACAGAGCCAAGGGTGCCTGGCTGGATCAGTCCGCAAAGCATGCAGCTGTCAATCTCAGGGTGTGAGTTCAAGACCCACATTGGGGTAGAGCTTACTTAAAAAACAAACCAAACTAGCAGAGCCATTATGGAAAGTAATCCGACAGTGCCTAAGGAAATTAAATATGCACAGGCCCTCTGACTCTGAAATCCCACTCCTGGGTACATTTCCCAGAGAGATCCTTACATGGGCCCATGAAAAAAACACACAGAAGAATACTTTCAAGTTGGAAGCAATCTAGTAGTCTACAAATTGGTTTATAAGGTCACTAATTCCTCTATAGATTGCAGGAGTCAAAAACAGAAATGCCTAAAGGACCAGTGGATAATGGATAAATGGGTAAAAGTGGCCATATAAAGATGTTAACCTTTACTCTAGTTCTAGAAAACAACTGGCAGGTGGGACTTGATTTACCCTAGTATCACACTTCTTCAAATATTAAAACTCCATTATTGAAAATAACACCCACGGGGTGCTTGGGTGGCTGATTCGGTTAAGTGTCAGACTCTTGATTTCAGTTCAGGTCATGATCTCATGGTTAGTGAGATCGAGCCCTGTGCCAGGCTCTGTGCTGATGGCGCAGAGCCTGCTTAGGATTCTCTCTCCCTCTCTCTCTGCCCCTCCCCTGCTCACTCACTCTCTCAAATAAACATTTTTTTAAAAACCACCCTTATTTGGGGGCACCTGGGTGGCTCAGTCAGTTAAACATCCGACTTCAGTCCAGGTCATGATCTCATGGTTCATGAGTTTGAGCCCCATGTGGGGCTCTGTGTTGACAGCTCAAAGCCTGGAGCCTCTTTGGATTCTGTGTCTCCGTCTCTCTCTGTCCCTTCCCTGCCTGTGCTCTCTCTGTCTCTCAAAAATAAGTAAACATTAAAAAGTTTTAAAGAAAAAACACCCTTATTTTATGTACCAGTAAGAGAGAAAAGATGTTGCCAGGGCTCCTGGGTGGCTCAGTCGGGTGAGTGACAGGCTCTTGATTTCGGCTCAGGTCATGATCCCAGAGTAGTGGGATCAAGCCCCAGGTTGGGCTCCATGCTCAGCTCAGCTCAGCTTAATATTCTCTCTCTCTCCCTCTGCCCCTCTCCTCTACTCTCTTTCTATAAATAAATAAATTAAATTAATAAATAAATAAAAGATGTTGCCAATTATATGACACCACCATATTTTAGTAATACAAAAATGGGTGTAAAAATGTATCCAATGGGGAAATATGATATTTCTGATTTTTGAGAGAGGCCATAAATCTGGGTTTTGATGTGAAATATGATCATTTAAAGACATTGGAAGCTAGTGTTTTTTAATTAAAAAACCATGTGGGCCTGATTTCTGGAGGGCTCTAGAACCACCAGTTTCCAGTCTCAGCTAGCTTCCTGATTCTCTATTTGAAGCTTTTCAAGAATTCTCATGGTACATGCTTTCAGAATTAGTTAGAGTGGATTATTTCTTCACCTGAACATAAACCTAGGTTCCACGGGTGCCTGAGTGGCTCAGTCCATTAAGTGTCAGACTTCAGCTCAGGTCATGATCTTGTGGTTTGTGAGTTCGAGTCCCACATCGGACTCTGCACTGGTGGTGTGGAGCCTGATTAGGATTCTCTCTCTTTCTCTCTCTCAAAATAAATAAACTTAAAACAAAACAAAAACCTAGGTTCCAGAACTTTTTACTCTCTTTGGCAGTGGTTTTCAGCTACATGTCTGTGGAATAAAGTAAGGAAAGCACAGAGAAAACTACTTTTAAAAGAGTAGTATTTAATCTTGTGGTTGAGGGCAGGCATGAATTCGTTATCATTTCAATTTCCTGGGCTCAATCTCTCCCCACTTAAACCGCACTGGAATCACAAAAAGAAGACAACTAATTAAGGATGCCCGGGTGGCTCAGTCTAAGCATGAACTTCATCTCAGGTCACTCAGGTCATGATCTTACAGTTCGGGAGTCATAGTTCGGGAGTTCAAGCCCTGCCTTGCAAGGGCTCTGTGCTGACAGCGCAGAGCCTGGAGCCTGCTTGGAGTGCTGTGTCTCCTTCTCTCTCTGCCCCTCCCCTGCCCCTGTTAACACTCGGTGTCTCTCTCTCTCTCTCTCTCAAAAATAAATAAACATTGAAAATAAAAAAGACAACTAATTATACTTATTCTTCATAAACATCTCCATCTGGCAGGACAATCACATACATTGCTAAACAGCTCTGACTGGGTCTGTAACCAACCAACAACATTCCTTTTCAAACTACTAGCTGGATCTACCAAATCTGTAAGCAAAACAGTGCATACTTTAAGTAGGAGTTGAGGAACATCAGTAGGTAAAATCACTACTTCGGAAAGAGCTTTGATTGGATAGACCACTGATAGATTTCAAATCCAAGGTAGCGGTATTTCTCTAAATGGGATGGGAAACCCTCCAATTTTAGAATCACTTGAGGTGCACTGTTGAAATGGACATTCCCGAACCCCATCATATTAAAAATTCATAACGTGCATTCCAACAAGCTCAATCTTGGGCCGCCTATACTTATGCGTACTTCAATTTGAGAAACGCTATCCTAATATATTCTATCAGAGTGGGCTTTACAATGCTACCTAACAACTGCACTTACAGTCATTCAGAGGGCAACTTGGGCACATCACAGGTTAGGAATACTGCTGCACTCGGTGTTACACACATTCCTCTCATAACTAGCTCCCCGCGCCCCGTCTCGCCAGAGAGAAAATTACTTCTATGTACAGAAAAATCCTTATTCACACAGTCTGCCTTCCATCACCTTTCCCACTCTCATCCGCTCTTTTTCTAGCATTTCCTGTCCTTTGCCCTCCTTTTCTCTGTCAGAGTCCGACCATATTAACCCAACCTGCAATCCGCCCCAGGCCGCCCTCACCCCAGACCACCCGGTGGCAGGGCTTCTCTTTCGCCTCAGGCCTCTGATTCCTGAGCTAGCTTAGCGTCGGTTACCGGCTTCCTTCCGCTGATCGAGGACCCCCTCACCCTTAACACGCCACAGTCACCCTTTTCCACTTCCAATCCCTTCTCCTCTTTGGCTACGAGGCCTAGAGGGTACTCACCATTCCGGCCGTTGCTACTGTCACTGCTCTGGTTGCTAGGGCCCGCCGAGGTCAGTGCGCGTGCGCACTTCTCGGAACCCTCCGCCGATCCCAACCCTGGCAGCGGTACTTTCTCCCCGCCCCCCAACGGTGGCGTGAGCGGGGCATTGTGGGATGGCGCGGCGGCCGCTTCGGTCCTCCCGCAGGGCTGCAGCTCGCCTCCCGGTCGCTGTGGTGGGGCTGCTGGTGGCATGCGGGACGTGAGAGCTTAACGGCGCAGAGTGGTCCAGAGGTGAATCTGAAGTGATGTACCTGCCTAAGTTTAAAACTTTAAAACCTTGCCATAAAATTCCCTTCCCCTGCAGATTGCCCCTCGCATCTTTCTTTTTATCACCTTCTGTAATTCACCTTGGCATCCGATTGAGGCTATATTCAGCAGAATTTCCTCGGTTACCTTCCCCCAGCCCCTCCAGAGGAGAATGAAAGCATAAAATGCTGGTTTTATAAAACCGAAGTGTCTTTGTCCCCTCCCCTCCTCTTATTAAATTAGACAAAAATGGTAAAAATACTGAGTTGCTAAGGGCATGGAGAAATGGGGACGCGTATATACCTGTTTATAATGACACAGCCTTTCTGGAGAGCTGTTGGCAATAGTATAAAAAGCTTTAAAAACGTGGGCACCTCTGTGACCCAGTAGTTCGACTTCTAGGACTTCATCCTGAAGGAATAATCAGACAAGTGCAGAGATTTATGTTCAAGGTTTTAATAGCAGAAAGATAAACAACCCAAATGTAAACAAAAACGAATTGGTATTACTGAACATCCGAATGATGAAATAATATTCTTCCATTAAAAATGCTGCTGAAATGCATCTGCTCATATGCAGGCAGCCATGATGTTTGAGTTTAAAATGCAAGTTATCAAACAAAATAGCTGGTATAATCTTCTTAAAAATTGTATACTGCACACACATTTATACATACCTATATCTTAAAGAATATTATGAGCGTCTATTGTTTGCTGCAGATTGAATTGTGTCCCCCCCCACCCCCGCAATTCATGGGTTGAAGCTCTAACCCCAATGTGACTGTTTATGGAAATAGGGACTTTAAGGAGGTAATTTCAGTTAAATGAGGCCATCAGAGTGGGGCCCTAATGCAATATAACTAGTGTCGCTATAAGAGGAATAGATACACCAGGAGTGGTGGTCACAGAAGAAAGGCCATCTGAGGACACAGTAAGAAGATGGTCACCTGGAAGCCAACAAAAGAAGCCTCACCAAAAACTAACACTGTAGGCACCTTGATCTTGGAATTCCAGCCTCCAGTACTGTGAGGAAATAAATTTCTGTTGTTTAAGCCACCCAGTCTGTGGTGTTTTGTTATGGCAGCCTTAGCAGACTAAAGTGTTCATTTTGCTTATTTTCTGGTTATTCTATAATGTGGCTATTTTAAATTTTGAAATAACAAATATCATTTTGAAAAAGGTAATTTAACTATTGTTATTTAAAAATAGGAAAAGTAAAATGTGTATTAAAGAAAATTAAAATGGATATTTATAACATATGCAGCCTTTTTTCTTGTAGTGTTGTTTTGTTTTTGTTTGTTTGTTTGTTTGAGATCTCCACACCTCTCTCTACATGTCTCCAAACTAGAATTTTTCTTGGCTGCCAAAATCTTTGCCAGTTTTGTTGATGGGGTTGGAAGGGGAATCTAATCCTCAAACAGATCTCATAACAGAGTATGCCTCTTACTCAAAACTGTGGATTACATCATAAGACATTGCATTACTTGTGAAATATCACTAGCAAATTAATTTTATCTTCATACTTGCTGAGAATGCTACTTTTACTTCCTCCTTGTCATTGGAGGAGTAAACTTTGACCATGAATATGTTTTATTTACCTCTATATAAACTATTTACCAATATATAAGCAAAAATTTACTGGTCTCTGAAAATTAATTTATAATATCATGCTACATTTCCCATCAAGTACATTTTGAGTTTCAGATTCTCAAAGGTTAAAAACATTCACACAGGGGCGCCTGGGTGGCTCAGTCGGTTGAGCGTCCGACTTCAGCTCAGGTCACAATCTCGCGGTCTGTGAGTTCGAGCCCGGCGTCGGGCTCTGGGCTGATGGCTCAGAGCCTGGAGCCTGCTTCCGATTCTGTGTCTCCCTCTCTCTCTGCCCCTCCCCCGTTCATGCTCTGTCTCTCTCTGTCTCAAAATAAATAAATGTTAAAAAAAAATTAAAAATAAAATAAAAATTAAAAAAAACATTCACACAGGAAAAGAATGAAGAATTATATACTTTGGATCCTTTCTTTGTTCTCTTAAATCCTGCAGAATGGCAAAATAGATCCCAAAAGCTGTTCACCAGAAACTATGGCTTTGGATCTACTTGTTGCTGCAGGCCTAGGAGAAAGATAAGAGAAAGATTAAAAATATCATTGAAACAGTTTCCCCAAATTCAGAAATCACATTGAAAAGGAACAGTAAAATAGTGTGAAATGATAGCAAACCAAATGTTAAGGAAACTTTAATGTTCTAAACAAGAATGTGGGTTGAATAAAAGAAAAATCATCATGTTTAACAGCTGATTAGAGATTGAGCAAAATAGCTAAAAGTTGTATACCCTAAAATAAAATTTTTTTTGAAAAAACTTAAAGCCTGAGTCATTAATTATTTAGGTTATTTATATAGTCAAAAAGTTTATCAGCTCAAATTAGAATGAGCAATGTAGCAATTTTCAATAGTCCACTTCCCAGATTACTATTCTCATTATACTTATTTGGTAAAAAGCCAATTTCTCCCCTATGTTTTTGGTCTGGTTTGTTTTTTTTTTTCCAACGTTTTTTTATTTATTTTTGGGACAGAGAGAGACAGAGCATGAATGGGGGAGGGGCAGAGAGAGAGGGAGACACAAAATGGGAAACAGGCTCCAGGCTCCGAGCCATCAGCCCAGAGCCTGACGCGGGGCTCGAACTCACGGACCGCGAGATCGTGACCTGGCTGAAGTCGGACGCTTAACCGACTGCGCCACCCAGGCGCCCCGGTCTGTTTTTTAAAAAACATCATTTAGGGATGTCTAGCTGGCTCAGTAGGAAAAGCATGCAACTTTTGATCTCAGGGTCGTGAGTTTGAGGCCATGTTGGGTGGTAGAGATTACTTCAATAAATCAAACTTAGAAAACAATCTTTTAAAAATCTTACATGAATAACCCCAAAATCTGGAAGTAATACATATGTATAAACACACACACATATATATAAAGTATGACATATGCTTTCTTGTTGATGTTAATAATTTGAAACTTGTATTAATTTTTTTTTTTTTTTTTTTTTTTAATTTTTAAAATAGGGGCACCTGGGTGGCTCAGTCGGTTAAGCATCCAACTCTTGATTTTTGCTCAGGTCATGATCTCACAGTTGAGACTGAGCCCCACATCAGGTTCCACGCTGACTACATACAGCCTGTTTGGGATTCTCTCCCTCTGCCCCTCCCCCATTAGCACTCCTTCTCTCTCTCAAAAATAAATAAACAAACATTTAAAAAACAATTTAAATAGTGGGGGCGCCTGGGTGGCTTAGTCGGTTGAGCATCAGACTTTGGCTCAGGTCATGATCTCTCACTTCATGGGTTCCAGCCCCACACTGATTGGGCTCTCTGCTGTTAGCGAAGAGCTCACTTTGGATCGTCTGTCCTCCTCTCTCTGTTCCTCCCCCACTTGCACTTTCTGTCTCTCTCACAATAAATAAACAAACTTAAAAAAAATTTTTTTAGATAGTGTTACTACTGCAAATTAGGGTGACAATACCTCATCCTCTGCCAAGAAGAGCCCAAAATATAGTTCTGACTGCAAGATCTACTGATCAACCAAAATCAAACGCTAATAATTAATACCATAATCTTTCTCTCCAATTATGTAGAAGAAAAAAAAAATAACTAAATTATGAGAAGGCCAGAATGTTAATATCTTCTAATTCCACACATATTTTTAAAGTTTAAGATCAAAGCTCAGAACTTGCATTAAAATTATTTTAATAAATTAAGGCTTATCCACAAATTGTAATTACATTTTTGGGGAAGGTGGCGTAAAGTAGAAGGGATGAACTCTGTTTCCCTCAGATAATTACATTGTCTACTTGTGTCAATTATCAACTTGGGAGGAGAACTGGAATGTGCCTATTTTTAAATATATTTTTGAAACAAAGTGTTAAGAAAAGTTTTTTAAAGTACAAACAGAGATAAGGGAATTATAAAGAGCTAGTGTGTCAGGGCACCTTTGTGGCTCAGTCGGTCGAGGTCTGACTTCAGCTCAGGTCATGATCTCCTGTTTCGTGAGTTCGAGCCCCGCATTGGGCTCACTGCTGTCAGCCTGTCAGTGCAGAACCTGCTTCAGATCCCCTGTCCCCCTCTCTCTGCCCCTCCCCTGCTTGCACTCTCCCAAAAAATAAATAAATGTTAAAAAAAAAAAAAAAGATTCAGTGCTTCTTAGTAATTGCTTGGCAGTTTTAAAGCAAGTAAGTATTTTTGGATTTCTAACTTTCTTTTCCCTTTTTTTTTTTTAAGTTTTTTATTTTGAGAGAGAGCGAGAGCACACAAGTGTGAGCAGGGAAGGAGCAGAGAGAGAGGGAGAAAGAGAGAGAATCTCAAGCAGGCTCAGCGCCGTCAGCATGGAGCACAATTCCAGGCTCAAACTCACAAACCACGGGATCATGACCTGATCCAAAATCAAGCATCAGACACTTAACTGGCTGAGCCACCCAGGTGCCTCTCTAAGTTTCTTTAAAGATCCTTGAACAGGTGGCAATTAGAAGAAAAAAAAAAAAAATCAAGACCTGACTAACAACAGAAAGGATTCTGACTTTCAGTCTACCACAAATCAGCCTCTGGGTCATCGTGTTAGAATTCAGTCCAGCATCTTATTCTCTTATGAGAAAGTTATCATAACCCAGTCGTTGCTCACCATAAAACCTGGGGCGTATATTCATGTATTCACCCCTGTTTAAAACAGTTTTATAACCTCTGGGACAGATAATAGCAAACTAATTATCATATGCCAGTTTTTTTTTAAAAAACCTTTGGAAGTACGGGTGACAGGGAGGGTAAGTGAGAAGGCTGGGTAAACGGCAGCTTAAAAACTGGTTTTCACTTAGCAATTACCTTGAGTTGAAGCTCAAACCAACCAAACATGGAGAAACATGGATAGTCACCAAAGTTACAGGCTCTGATGAACTTGAAGCAAGTATTTTTACTTCTTTTAAAAGCTTGCAGATGCCCATGAGAGATCTAGATTTCAGTCATTTGTCAAAAATATTCAATCAATCCCTTAAATGGTTCTGCACATATTCTAAACTTAGTTTGTTAGACTTTACCCTAGATGCAAGTGCAAAAATTCCAAGATCTTCTTCCAAGACTCAATCTGAGCGACAGCATGAGCTTTTAGCTGCCCACCTCCCAGAATAGGCACTCCCAACACTGGATCAAGGTATACAGAGAAAAAAGGGCTGTACGGGGGATCTATTCTGTGGCCGGCGTTAGGATAGCTTAAAAGAGTAAAATTTGTCTTCCCATGCTCTGTGAGATGCTTCACAGCTATGTCAGCATAAACAGAACTCTTCCAATGCCTATCATCTTCTCCGACTATAAAAAGGAAATGGGCACTGGCTTTTTCAAGGGGGATACGACTTTCCCGGTAGGCTGGATCCAAGGGGTCCTCCAGCGCTTCTTTAACATCATAAACCCCTGAATCCATGGCAGAGATTTTGTCTAGGTTAAAAGGCAGTCCTGGCAGGATTGATCTACCACATGTAAGGGTAGTAGCTGTGTTAGAGACACAGCCGTTGATGCTCACAACTGCAGCTATATTTGGGAGAAAGCTAGCCATGGAAAATGCCAACTCTGCCCCTTTGCCAGAACCAATCACTCCAATGTGTGGACCTTTAACCTAGACATTGAAGAAAAAGAAGACAAACAAGGAGGGAAGGAGGGAGGGAGGGAGAGAGAGAAAGAGAGAAAGTATGATTGTTAATGAAGTCACAAAGCACTCAATAAAGAAAAAGCATATAGGTATTCATCAGATAGCTTATGTATTTATTTATCCATTCACGAATTCATTCAACAGGTATTTGTTATAGATATTTTCCAACCCATTAGTACCACCTTCTTTTCACTCTCTCCTGGCCCTAAGGAGTTCATTTTAAATGCATTTCTCTCTACAATCCCACTCACCTTTGGGTGACTTTGCACAAATTTAGCTGCCTCTTCAAAGTAATCTAAATTTAAGTCTTTCATGATTGGAGGTAGATCTTCATAGCCAAAAAATGGCAAAGCCAGAGTAGCAAAACCTCGACAAGCCAGGAGACTGGCTCGAGATTCATTTAATCCTCCATCACCAAACATATCAATCAAACCAGGAAAAGGACCATCTCCTATAAACCAGGAAAGAAGATTAATCTGGGATTAGACAACAGGACATTTAATGGACCATGATACCCAGTTAATTTGATTTTCTAAATCAAATTCTAATTGTACACTTTATATTTTTTCTTTAAAAATTTTTTTATTTTTTAACTTCAAAAAATTTTTAATTTTTTTTCTGTTTTGAAACATTCACCTAGGGGTGCCTGGGTGGCTCAGTCAGTTGGGTGTCTGACTCTTGGTTTCGGCTTAGGTTATGATCTCAGTTTGTGGTTCGAGCCCCATGTCGCGTCCTGTGCTGGCAGTGTGGAACCTGCTTGAGATTCTCTCTGCCTCTTCTGAGCTCTCTCTTGTCTCTCTCTCAAAATAAATAAATAAACTTTAAAAAAGAAATAAAACATTCACCTATTTGCCTTGAAAAGAAAACATCTGTTTTGGCTGAAACAGTTTTATTCTTGTGCTTGAAATAGATACTTGTTTTGGCTAATTTGAAGCTATAAATGTAAAAATGTTTTTATATTTTTCCCTGTGAGATATCACTGGAAAATGGTGAAAAAATATGAAAATTTGCAAAAAAAATATGGAAAATGTTTTGGTTTGAAGTGTAAGTCCTGATTAATCTAAACAAATAATTCTGGCAATCTTTGAGTTATGAAATTATAATACCTCATCAAAAAGAAATCCGACCAACTAATCTTTGGCAAAGCAGGAAAGAATATCCAATGGAATAAAGACAGTCTCTTCAGCAAGTGGTGCTGGGGAAAACTGGACAGCGACATGCAGAAGAATGAACCTGGACCACTTTCTGACACCATACACAAAAATAAACTCAAAATGGATGAAAGACCTAAAGGTAAGACAGGAAGCCATCAAAATCCTCGAGGTGAAAGCAGGCAAAAACCTCTTTGATCTTGGATGCAACAACTTCTTACTCAACAAGTCTCCAGATGCAAGGGAAACAAAAGCAAAAATGAACTATCGGGACCTCATCAAAATAAAAAATAAAAAATAATAAATAAATAAATAAATAAATAAATAAATAAATAAAATTAAAAAGCAATCAGCAAAACTAAAAGGCAACTGACAGAATGGGAGAAGATATTTGCAAACGACATATCAGATAAAGGGTTAGTATTCAAAATCTATAAAGAACTTCTCAAACTCAACACCCAAAAAACAAATAATCCAGTGAAGAAATGGGCAAAAGACATGAATAGACACTTCTCCAAAGAGGACATCCAGATGGCCAACCGATACATGAAAAAATGCTCATCACTCATCATCAGGGAAATACAAATCAAAACCACAATGAGATACCACCTTATACCTGTCAGAATAACTAACATTAGCAACTCAGGCAACAATAGGTGTTGGTGAGGATGCAGAGAAAGAGGATCTCTTTTGCACTGCTGGTGGGAATGCAAACTGGTGCAGCCACTCTGGAAAACAGGATGGAGGTTCCTCAAAAAACTAAAAATAGAACTACCCTATGACCCAGCAATTGCACTACTAGGTATTTATCCAAGGGATACAGTTATACTGTTTCAAAGGGACACATGCACCCCCATGTTTATAGCAGCAATATCAACAATAGCCAAAGTATGGGAAGAGCCCAAATGTCCATCGATGGATGAATGGATAAAGAAGATGTAGTATATATATACAATGGAATATTACTCGGCAATCAAAAAGAATGAAATCTTGTCATTTGCAACTATGTGGATGGAACTGGAGGGTATTAGGCTGAGATTGGTCAGTCAGAGAAAGACAAATATCATATGACTTCACTCATATGAGGACTTTAGGACACAGAATGGATAAACATAAGGGAAGGGAAGCAAAAATAATATAAAAACAGGAAGGGGGACAAAACAGAAGAGACTCTTAAATATGGAGAACAAACAAAGGGTTGCTTGAGAGGTTGTGGGAGGGGGGATGGGCTAAATGGGTAAAGGGCATTAAGGAATCTACTCCGGAAATCATTGTTGCACTACATGCTAACTAATTTGGATGTAAATTAAAATAATTAAATTAATTTAAAAAAAAAAAAAAAAAGGAAATCCACGGGGCACCTGAGTGACTCAGTTAAGCAACAGACTTCGGCTCAGGTCATGATCTCACGGTTCATGAGGTTGAGCCCTGTATCTGGCTCTCCACTGTCAGCACTGAGCCTGCTTCAGACCCTCTGTTCCTCTCTCTCTCTGCTCCTCCCCCGCTCAAGCTGTCTCAAAAGAATAGATAAATAAACATTAAAAAAAAAAAAAAGGCAACTTGGGGCACCTGGGTGGCTCAGTCATTTAAGCATCTGACTCTTGATATTGGCTCAGGTCATGATTTTACAGTTCATGAGATCATGCCCTCTGTGCCAACAGGTTGAGATTCTCTCTCTCCCTCTCAAAATAAATAAATAAACTTTTAAAAAATCCAACTTTAAAGGGCCGTTTGAGTTCTCAATGAGCTTCAGATACAGAGTTACCCAAATCCCTAAATAAAATAGCCTATGCTATTTTAAAGGTCTAATGATGGTGTAATATGAAATGAACAATATGTGTAGTATAGGGGCCAAGGGCAGGCTGCCCCTAGATGGACCAATTTAGTATAAAGATTATTTTGAGTTTGAAGGGGATCAGGGGAGTTCCACTTACAATATGCTACTTGGGCATGTGGATTATTTTGAGCTGAAGGCAACTGAGACCCTGTGAGCTCAGAGGAATGATTTTGCTCCTCCCTTAACTACATGGAAAAATCTCAGTTGGGGGTCTTTCCCAGAATGAGGGTTATTGCCAGAGATAAATTTTATCTGAGTGGCCACCATATGGCAGGGCAAAAATCGACTTTCCAAACACCCGTTCTTCTTATTGCCCTATGAAATGCATTCCTTCCCTTCAAAGTCTTAGACCCCTAACCTTTTCTCCTTAGTTCAGGATGACATATATACCTCATTTTGCCTGTCTTTGGAATTTCCACGTCTGTATGGATTTCCCATACATACAGAATCAAATTTGATGTTCTCCTGTTAATCTGTCTCCTGTCAATTTGATTCTTAATCCAGCTAGAAGCTAGAAGGACCTTGAAGGGGACAGTAAATTCTTGCTCCCTGGCAGTGGAAAGGGAGTAAAATGTCAAACTATTTTCCTTCTAATGTTGATCTGTTATTTCTCTTTCAACATTCCTATTGTAGCTTATGTTATTCATTCAACATTCCAAGAGAAGAATTTCTCAGCCAATTGACTCCTAGTATTTCTCAGATACATTCTTTTGTGTTATTCCAACTAAAAGTGCTAGATAAATTTATAAGAACAAAATAAGAGGCAAGAACATTAGAATATAAACTAAACAAGAAATCTAAAATTCCAGTGCCAGAAGCTGTTCCTAAATTTTTAAATCTAGAAATAAGTTAAGGGATATCTGGCCACCAAAGTGAAAGCTAGAGTATACATATTAAGATAGTGATTTTTAGATGGTGGTTTTCTTAACATTTGGATATCTCAGCATATCTTGATCTGCTCTTTTTAAAATTAGATAAATTTCATGCATTTCTGGATTCAAGATTACTTCCAAAATCCCTAAAGCAAGCCATGAAAAAGACAACACACAGTTCCTCAAATTATTCCAGCAATAGGTTTTTCCAACCACAGCCTTCAAGATACTAACCTGATTATCACATTAAAATAACTGAGAATTTGTTTATTTTGTTTCAATTGAGAAATTTGATCCTCAGGATGTAAATTTGCTAGGACCTTATAGGATCTTAAAAAACCCCTCCACACCCTCAACTATGAAAAAAAATTTTTTTAATGTTTATTTATTCATTTTGAGAGAGAGAGAGAGAGAGAGAGAGAGAGAGAGAGAGAGAGAGAGAGTGTGTGTGTGTATACACAGGGGAGGGGCAGAGAGAGGAGAGAATCCTAAGCAGGCTCTTCACTGAGAGGCTGAGAGCCAGATGTGGGGCTCCAACTGGCCAACTGTGAGATCATGACCTGAGAGGAAATCAAGAATCAGATTTTGACCTGAGAGGAAATCAAGAATCAGACGCTTCCGACTTCAGCCAGGTCACGATCTCGCGGTCCGTGAGTTCGAGCCCCGCGTCAGGCTCTGGGCTGATGGCTCGGAGCCTGGAGCCTGTTTCCGATTCTGTGTCTCCCTCTCTCTCTGCCCCTCCCCCGTTCATGCTCTGTCTCTCTCTGTCCCAAAAATAAATAAAAAAACGTTGAAAAAAAATTAAAAAAAAAAAAAAAAGAATCAGACGCTTAACTGAACTGAGCCACGCAGGTGTTCCTGAAAATGTTTTAAATCTCTCATTTGAAAGACTCTTAGTTGTTCCTAAGAATCCTGACATTTGAGAGCAGAAGATAAGCCAGACTGGGCTTTTAAAAACAAAACAAAACAAAACAACAACAACAAAAAAAAACCTATTTCACTCATTCTCTCCTCAGCCCATGTTAGTTACTGTGGAGGTCTGAGTTTGGAGCTCAAAGAATTTGACTGCACCCTGATTTTAGCACCATCTAGCTGTGTGATTTGGGTAAAACACTTTAGGCCTCGCTTACTCATTTATAAAATAAATTGTTCTTTGATCTATGAAATGAGCAACAGAAGTGTCCTCATCATGATGAAGGTCTCCAAGGAATTAGAGGATGTCAGAAAATACAACAAAAAAGTCATCGGTATCCTAACGTGAAACCAGAATTTAAAAAGTGAACAATATATGTAATAGGGCTTCAGTTATGTTGGGTTTGAGCAGATACCAGTGACAGATAGATTTGTATCCACTATTCTCGTCATTTTTACAAGAAATGATAACTAAAAAAGTTAACACAAAGCTCTGCCTACTAGACAGGTAAACAAATACTTAATGGGAGAAACTTTACAACAATGTTATGCTTACTAGAATATGCTTAGTCACAAGTAATTGCAGCTGCAGCACTGGGAGTCTGAAGGGTGGGCAGCCTGCAGAAAAGAGGTTCCCGAGCAAGTTGCATTTAAATCCCAGTCACCATTTAGCAAAGTGACTGTCCCACCTGGTGTCTAGGCGACAAAATAACTGAGGCGCTCGCTCAGTTTTTCAGATGAAAGTTAGCTAGCAAAGCAAGCCGGCTTTCATAAATCATTTTTCCTAAATCCATGCAAAGCCCTCTGCGGAAAAGACCTCACGCACCTGGGGGCAGCAAGAAGACGCCCCGCAGGCGGCCGGCTTGCAGGCGAGCGCGGCTCAGCTCCGGGCTGGAAAACCAGCGCTGCACCTGGGCAGAGGCCAGCGCCGGGCCCAGCGGTACCGCCTGCTGCTGCGGCGCGTGGTGGACGGTCACCTCCACTTTGAGGGGGGTTTTCATCACGCCTCTCGGCATCTGGCTGAAGCAGGGATCCTCCGAGCCGACCGGCATGAGGCTCCACAGGAGCCCCATGGGCTCCACGCCCGTGAAGTCGCCGCCCAGAGCCCGGTCCCTGGCCAGGTCCAACCCCCCGCGGCCGTCCGCCTCGTAGTGGGCCAGCGATCGGAAGAGGCGGCCTCGGTAGCTGACGGCCGACGCCCGAAGGGTCACCCGCTCCCTGGGACCTAAGCCCTCCACTTTAATATCCAGGAGCTCGTCGGCCAGCCCAGTCTTGGGGGTGACGGTCAAGGTCGCAGACTTCTGGGCGAGAAGGGCAGATGTGGACATTGACCTCCGGAGCAGGAGTGGGGTTCCGGGGGTCCGGAGCACGGCATGGACAGTCCTCCACATGGCCCCGGATCTTCGCGGCTTTGGCTCAGGCCAAACACACGCGGCCGGGTTCGTGTGGGAGGGAGTCCGCTCTCTCCGCGGGGCCACGCAGGGCAGGCCCGGGCCTGTCCGAATGGGACGGGGCCCGGCGGCTGAAGCAGGGCAAGCGGGGCGGGGCCGGGGGCGGGGCCCAGTGGGGCCAGAGGTGGCTGAGCGGACCAGAGAACCCGAGCTGGTGTCTCCCGCGCTACTCAGCAAAGGGCTGCAAGAAGGGGCAACTTAGGAGGGCCCGGGGTGGGTCACGGTATTGGGGTCCTTTTAGTAAGACCGCCTAAAAGAGACAGGAGCTCATCCCCAGCCTACGCTGGACGTGGCGAGAAGGAAAAGTTAAAGGTCTTTTGACAGAAAATCCTCGTCGTTCTTTCTTTAAAATCCCTCTCTGGCCACCTGGGGTCACAATTCCCTAAACCTTGCTGAAGGAGGCTCTGTGTAATAGACTCCTTTCCTTCCCTGAAATTATTTTTGCTGGGGATTAAAATTAAACTTTAAACGTTTTAGATGAGGCAGTACAGATTTATACACTATGGAAATGATCTCTATTGTCTCGTGGCCTGGCACAAGTAATAAAAACGTATGTTTTTATGTGCAGAAAAACTTACATCATGACTTTTTTTTCCCAAGAAAAAGGTGCTTAATTGACAAAATCCTATTTTTCCGTTAATGCAAATATATGTATGTACATGCAAATAATATGGTTCTGGAAGGTATACTTTTTTTTTAAAGTTAATTTGGAGAGAGAGTGGTGGTGAGGCAGAGAGGGAGAGGGAGAGAGAGAATCCCAATCAGGCTCTGCACTCTTCGTGCAGAGCCCGATGGAGGTGCGTGAACTCATGAACTGTGAGATCTTGATATGAGCAGAAATCAAAAGTGTCAGAGGCTTAACGGACTGAGCCACCCAGGTGCCCCTGGAAATGTATGCTTCAAGTTAATAACTGTAATTAGCCCTAAGAAAAGCCTGGAATTGGGTAATGGGTTAAGAGGGTTGAACTTTATCTGTATTACTCGAATCTTTTACGATGAAAAATGTATTGATATAATTTAAAATGTTTTCCACTGTAGAATTCTATCTTAATTAAAACACGTGTAAAATGAGGTGAATTAATCCAGGTGAAAACATTCCATTAAACTGCTGTGTCAAGGAATATATATATTATATATTATATATATATTAATATTTTTATATAATTATATTATACATTGTATATTATATATTTACATAATATATAAATACTAATATTTATATAAAATAATAACATATATTATATAATATATAATATACAATATAATATATATTATATTGTATATCTTGTGGTTATATATATATAATAAAATATATTGGCTCAGGGCACAGTTGGTGAATTTGAGCTCCACGTCATACTTTGTGCTGACAGTTCAGAGCCTGGAGCCTGCTTTGGATTCTGTGTCTCCATCTCCCTCTCTCTCTACCCCTTCCCCACTCACACTGTCTCTCTCTGTCTCAAAAATAAATAAGCGTTAAAAAAAATTTTTTTTAAAGATCATAACTGTCATGTGTCCTATTATGGCTTCAAAAATATTTGCCACTGAAAACTAAATGGTCACTGGACCAAGAATTTCTGCTTTAGAGCCATACAATAACCGTGTGTTCTTTGAAAAGTACTTGTTAAAGTCCCTCTATCTTTGAAGATCTCCAGCTTTAGAAAAACAACCCATGTGGGGCACCTGGCTGCCTCAGTCTATACAGCATGCAACTTTTGATCTTGGGCCTGTGAGTTCAAGGCCCACATTGGACATAGAGATTACTTTTTTTTTTTAAATATTTTAATTATGTTTGAAGGAGAGAGAGAGCATGAGCAGGGGAAGAGCAGAGAGAGAGGGAGACACAGAATTCGAAGCAGGCTCCAGGCTCTGAGCTGTCAGCACAGAGCCCGACGCGGGGCTCAAACTCACAAACTGTGAGACAATGACCTGAGCTGAAGTTGGACACTTAACCAACTGAGCCACCCAGGCGCCCCTGGGCATAGAGATTACTTAATAATAATAATATATTATTATAATTATATTATTTAATATATAATATATATTATTATTATTGTATATATTATATATATATAATATATATATATAAAGAAAAAAACTTTAAAAAAAAGAAAAAGAATTCAAGGAATTTTTACTTCTGTCTACAAAATCCAACGTTATAGTGGCCACAAATATTGGATTTTGTGCATCACTGCACATACCACCTGAAAAAACACAATGCCTTCCACAAGCTTTTATCTTCCAGTGTCCAAAGACCATTTAAAATGAATGTGCATAGGGGCACCTGGTTAAGTGTCGGACTTCGGCTCAGGTCATGATCTCACGGTTCGTGAGTTCAAGCCCCACTTCAGGCTCCACATCGACAGTGTGGAGCCTGCTTGGGATTCGCTCTCTCTATGCCCCTCCCGTGCTCATGCTCTCTCTCTCTCTCAAAATAAATAAAATTTATCAAAAAAATTTTTTAAATATTTATTTATTTTTGAGAGACAGAATGTGAGCAGTGAAGGGACAGAGAGAGAGAAAGGGAGAGGGAGACACAGAATCTGAAGCAGGCTCCAGACTCTGAGCTGTCAACACAGAGCCTGACACTGGGCTTGAACCCACGAACCAAAAGATCATGACCTGAGTAGAAGTTGGACGCTTAACCAACCTGAGCCACCCAAAGCCCCTCAAAATAAACAAACTTAAAAAAAAAGTTTCCTATGTGTTCTGGGAACACATCTGTATTGGATGTGTTCATCCAATACATGTTGTATGAATTAGATTTTTATTCTTAGTATCTGGTCTATGATTACAATGTCACATTTTGCTGGACGGCACAGATTTTTTACCATTGAGATGTTTATGGAAGAAAGTTTGAATTTCCTGCCAGGCATCTACCTGTGCCCTTGACTGTGCCTTTGGCTCACCTCCATGGAGTACTGCTTGGCCTAACACTGTATGCACAGAAGCTCTACAAAGAGGAAAATAAGGTGGTTCAATACAGTGACCAGTTCCTGGGTAGTAGATTATCTGGGGTCTGTCTTTCCCATGGGCTTGTAAGCGTTCAGAGGCTATACGAGCATAGAATTCACTCTTCCAGCCATGATCATCCATGCCAACAAGAAACAGAAAAGGCCCCTGGGCTCTTTCCAATGGAATAATACTTTGATAGTTGAGTTCCTCCAGTGGATTATCCCAAATATCCAAAAAAATTAAAACCCCTGACTCAGTAACTACAATTTTCCCTGGGTCACTGCCAAGACTGGGAATAAACATATCCTTGTAATGCAGAGGAGTTATTGTGTTGGCTACACAGGAATTAATAAGTACAGTGGCTGTGATGCCCTTCAAGAAAGAGGCCATTGAGAGACACAGGTCACCTCCTTTGGAGAAGCCAAGAAGCCCAACACCAGGGCCTTTCACCTGAAAAAGAGAGAACAAGCCTAGAATTTGTAAATGAAGGACATAAACAGTGATTTTATATTCTCTAGCTAGCTTTCTTAAATGTCATTTGCTTTCTTTTTTTTATGCAACAATCCACAAAGCTCAAGTGTGTTTTCTAATAACCAAATCAATTGACTTCCTAGTACACAGGCCTTCCACTAATATTTGTGGCAACTGGGTCAAGAGTAGACACAGAGACCCATGTACCCCATACTTAAACATTTAAAAGCTATTAAACAAACAAACTATTAAAATATATTATTTTCTTGGGGAGCCTGGGTGGCTCAGTCGGTTGAGCATCCAATTTCAGCTCAGGTCATGATCTCACGGTCCGTGAGTTTGAACCCCGCAACGGGCTCTATGCTGACAGCTCAGAGCCTGGAGCCTGCTTGGGATTCTGTGTCTCCCTCTCTCTCTGCCCCTCCCCTACTCATGTGCCCCCCCCTCAAAAATAAATAAACATTAAAAATTTTTTTTAAATAAAAAAATAAAATATATTATTTTCTCCCACCTTGATAAATATACCTTCATAACAGTTTATAATGTCAGGCTCAAATTTGAAATCTTGGAACTCCTTGAAATTCTGTACTGGAACGTGGCATGGGTGGAGAGTTAGCCCCAGTCCTTGGTCCCTGGCCCCCATTCCTTCTCTTCCCATCCCTGGCTCCATCATGTACCTTGAGGGGCCTCTCACACATGTATATGGACGCCCCAGTCTCCATATTTAAGGCCTAGGAGTATTCACATTGACAGACCCTGAGAAAAGACATAGGGCCTGGAAGCAGGATCAGTGCTATTTGGCAAAGAATTCTGGTATTCCAGATCACAAGGGTATGGGGTGTTTGTGTGTGTGTGTGTGAGTGTGTGTGTGTGTGTGTGTGTGTGTATGTAAGGCACATGGGTTCCAGGTGGATACATTCCCTGGGTCCCTTGGACTCCTCACCCTGTGGGCAGGGAGTATGGCCACCTAAGGCTTCTGTCCAGGACAGAAGCCCCTCTTGCCCAGGTCTAAGGGCAGAACTGATAGGATATATTGGTCTCTTCTTTTTCCCCCGGGGGCCTTATCTCCCCTAATAAACCAATAATCACAGTTCAAGGCCATTGAGGTTCTAGCAGCTCTGCTAACAGACCAGTCCCTGAATTCTGACAGAGTTAGATCACCCTACAGACCTTGTAGAACATTTTTTAACATTTATTACTTAACATTAGAATATTTGGGTTTCTTTAAATCTAGATAGTTGCAGAGCATGTATTCCACTTTTAATCACATCAAAATGTTTTGATTATTTTTTACAGTCTTAGATAAGAACTTTTTCTATAAAAACATAATAGCATTATCACATTTAACAAAATTAATGATTCCTTAATAGCATCCAACACAGTCCCTATTCAAATGTCACCGACTGTCCTAAAAATGTTTCTTAAGAGTCAAACTTTTTCCTCTTTTTAAAAAATTTTTTTTTAATGTTTATTTATTTTTGAGGGAAAGAGAGAGACAGAGTGTGAGCGGGCAAGGAGCAGAGAGAGAGAGGGAGACACAGAATCTGAAGCAGGCTCCGGGCTCTGAGTTGTCAACACAGAGCCTGACGCAGGGCTCAAAGTCACGAACTGTGAGATCATGACCTGAGCCGAAGTTGGACGCTCAACCGACTGAGCCACACAGGTGCCCCTACATTAATCTTTTTTTTAATTAAATTAAATTAAATTATTATTTTATTTGAGAGCAAGAGAGAGAGAGAGAGAGAGAGCATGAACAGGGGACAGAGGCAAAAGGAAAAAGGGAGAACCCCAAGCATGCTCCATGCTCAGTGCAGAGTCTGACATGGGGCTTGATCTCATAACCCTGGGATCATGACCTGAGCTGAAATCAAGAGTTGGACACTCAACTGACTAAGCCACCCAGGTACCCCTACATTAATCTTATAAATGAGAAAAACTGAATCCCAGAGAAAGCAGTTGCCTTATTCAGCATTATAAGGCCACTTGGGGGTAGATGGAGAAGCAGAATTTAAGGTTAGTAATGTCTTAGTACAACTCTTTGAATTATGGTCAAGAATTAAAGGAAAATAGGGGCACCTGGGTGGCTCCGTTGGTTAAGCGTCCGACTTCAGCTCAGGTCATGATCTCACCGTTCATGAGTTCAAGCCCCACGTCGGGCTCTGTGCTGACAGCTCAGAGCCCGGAGCCTGCTTCGGATTCTGTGTCTCCCTCTCTCTCTGACCCTCCCCTGCTCATGCTCTGTCTCTCTCTGTCTCAAAAATAAATAAAACATTTAAAAAAATTAAAAAAAAAGAATTAAAGGAAAATAAACAGTTAAGTCTTAGGGATTGGAGAGAGATGGGTGGAAGTGAAAATAATAATCCTAATAACTTTGGAAGGAACTTTTGTGTCTCATGACATATTTCTAGCCCCCAGCGTCCTGGTAGGGTTTTGAGATCCAGTCCTGTGTTGGCTCTACCCTCTCTCCCCTGCATTCAAGCAAACACCAGAACTCACCTTTGGATGCTGCAGCATGAAGTCTATAGCTTCTTCAAAGTACTCCAGGTGCACATCGTCCAAATATTCAGGGAGGTCTTCAAATTTGAAATAAGCCAAAGCAAGCACAGCAAAACCATGTCCAGCCAGGAGGCTGGCCCTGTATTCACAAAGGCCACCACCACTCCCAAACAGATCGATGATCCCAGGGAAGGGTCCTGCACCTGGAAAGCACCACAGATCATAAGGAGCTTTAGACTCTCCAGAGACATTCTGGAGTTTCAGATTTTGGCAGTCAGTGAAGACAAGTTTCTGAAGCAAGGAAGGCTGGGAGTGGAGGAGCAAGTGGAAAAAAGGACCCTTTTTAAAATGTTGCCTTTTTTTTTTTTCCTTTTTAGTAACCTTCAGGGAGAAGGAAGGGGGGAACAAAATGCTTTATTTTCTCCAGAATTTCTCACATAATTTTCAAAAATGAAATATATATTTCAAATTACAAGTAGCATATGATGAGATGTACCTTTTCCACAAAATCTTCCTCAAAAAAAAAAAATCTACTTGAGAATGCTTGAAGAATTTGTACAATGCTCTACATATAAAAGGGGTATTGATATACTCCCCACCTCCTTGCATTCTCTACTCCAACCTTAAAGAACACTATCCCTAAATATGCTCTGTTCTCTTTGGCCCCTGAAAATAGTATATGCTATTCTTCCCTCTCCACTTTTTATCACCTGGTTGACCTTCAGCTTTCAAATCAAAGTTTAGATCTCCCTTCCCAGAAGACTTCCCAGATCTCCCCCAAGGCTGAGTTGAGTCAGATACCCTTTTATGTCTCCATCAGCACCCTGGGCCTGTATTTCCCTTATCATAGCACTTATCAAGCTTATAGGTGCAAGTATAGTTACCTGGGTCCTTTATTAGGCTGTAAGTACAGTGAGGACCATGTCTGACTTCGCTAGCTATCGCATCCCACTATGTAGCATAGTCACTGGCTTAATACATATTTGTTAAATGACTGAACCCTTCTACGTTATTTACAAAAGTCTTTGAGACAGAAAACAAATTTTAAATGGGCCACAAAGTAGACATTGAAATAGTTGACACAAGATTGACTTGACTGAAATATCAGGTGCCAATATGGGTGGTAAAAGGTTTTTGTTTGTTTGGTTTGTTTTTGGGTGGGTGGGGGGATTCTTACTGATTCAGTCCGTATGATTTATTGAGCTCCTACTATATCCCTGAGCAAGCCTCTAGGAATCTGGACATACAGAGATGTATAAGATCCAATTCCAACCACAGGATTTCAGTTGACTGTGCAGCCACTGGCTAAGGTTGTGAATTGCTGACGAGCTGTAAGAATAAAGCAGAGCCTCCTGTTTTGGAGAATGACAGAATTCAGTTTAGGGATTCTCTGAGATATGGCAACTCCAGCATTTCTATACAGGAGGGGTTTCAGTCTGGAATTTGGTTGTAAAAGGTGGGGTAGGGGGTCTTGTTTCTGGGCCCCTTTAACCTAGTAAGCACCTTGTTTTTACTTAGACTAGGGTGTCTCAACCTTAGCACTACAGACATTTTGAGTAAGATATTTCTTTGTTGTGTGGACTGTCCTGTGCATTCGGCATGTTTGGCAGCATCTCTGGCCTCTACCCACTGGATGCCAATAATATCCTCCCCCACCTTTTGGTTGTCACAACAAAAATGTCTCCAGGAGTAGGGGTTAAGCAACCCAGATTGAGAATCACCGACTGACTGTTCATGATGGGGGAAGAGGACAATCAGTTTGGTTTTTTTAGGATTACGGGGGACGGCCTCTAGATTAGCTCCCTTGGAAGTTCGATGTGAGAAGAGGCAAAGATCACTCTTGCACAGCAGCATAACTCATTACCTAACACTGGTATTTGAAATACAGCTGCGTGGCTGGCGCTTAAAAGAAATGCACTTTGTGAGTATGTTGAATGCACTTTTTAGCATACAGCTCAGTGGCATTCGTCCAACATAAAGGTTATTTGTGTGGAAGGGTGGTGGGTGCCCGGGGTGACCTGGTCTGCCCTGCCTGATCCCCGCGCTGCTCCCACCTGCCCTGTGACCCTGGCCCGGCCATGCCCGCCAGCCCCCGAGCAGCCTGTTTTCCCATCTGAGAAATGGGCATGGATAAGATCGCTCATCGCCCTGGGCAGTGGAGAGCCCCAAAGACAGAAACCACTTTTTAGCATACGGGAAGTGGCATGAAATTTAAAGAGGAAAAACTTCCATCCAGAATGCATGACAAGCTCGGGAGTGCGGCGGTAAGTTTAGGAAATGTGGGTCTCAGTTACCAATTCTTTACAACAGCCTGGGACGCAACGCACTCACCGGGCGGCAGGAAGAGCGTGCCGCGCACCCGGCCCGCGCGTACCGGCACCCGCCGCATCCCCGGCCGCAGGAAGTGGCGCTCCAGCACCGCTCGGCCCAGGAGCGGCCCGGCGTCGGGCTCGTGGCCCTCGAGCACCTCCAGCTCCACGGCGAAGGGCGTCTCCACGTCCCGCTTCACCAGCCGCACCAAGGGCTTCTCGGGCTCCAGGGCCCAGAGCAGCCCCATGGGCTCGAGCCC
>NW_026057582.1:27768922-27777310 GCF_023721935.1 Panthera uncia
TGAAGCTGCCGCCCAGCGCGGGCGCGCGCGCCAGGTCCAGGAGGCCGCCGGAGTCCGCTTGATACCGCGCGTGGGCCCAGAAGAGCGCGCCTTTCTCGTCGCGCAGGGACGTGCGCAGCGTGACGAGCTGTCCCGTCGCGAGGCCGCGCACGGCGATGCGCAGGGGCTTGTCCCAGCCGCAGCGGCCCGCGGGCTCCAGGATCACAGTCGCCATCCCTGCCCAGAGCCGCGTGTAGCGCTCGCCTGCAGTCGCGTCTAGGCCGTGGAGGGCGCGCTGGAGGCCCGAAGGGATCAGGCGTCCCCCGGCACCCGACGGTAGGTGGTGGAGCCGCGTCAGGAGGCGTCAGGGCGCTTCAGACCCGGGGACCGCACGCCCGGGACTCGTCTCAAGGAAAAGCAGCAGGTCGTTCTCCGGGGCCTGGGCGGTGCGCGCGCAGGGCGTCGTGAAAGCTGGGTGTAGCGTCGAACCCGCCTTCAGAACACTTGTCTCCCTCTGGCCATTGTCACTTGAAGTGAAAATTGTTGGGTAATTGATTCGTGGTGAAACCATAGCCTAATGAGCTTAGGCAGAATTCCAAAAATTCCAGCCCCTTCAGGGAAAAGGGCTGCTTGTTTTTTTGTTTTTTTGTTTTTTTTGGGGGGGGGTGGGGGGTGGGTTTTTTTTGGTTTTTAATTTTCAGTACATTATAACGTACACACAAAAAGCGCTCAGACCGACCCTAAGAGTACAATCCAGGAAATTTTCACAACCGGAACATTCCCGTGTAACCAAGCACACGAATCCAGAAACACCATCACCAGCACTCCAGCAGCTACCCTCATTCCTGCTCTAAGCACCTCCCCTGCCCCCACAGGTACTCTATCCTACTCCAACAAAATGGGTTATTTTATGGAAATGAATCCTTCCTTGCGTGGTCTTTAGTGCTTTCCGCTTTGGCCCAACATTATGTTTTTGAGATTCATGTATATCGTTAGGCGTGGTTGCAGATGGTATTATCACTGCTTAATGCTATTCCATTTTGTGGTAGGAAAGGATTTGTCAATTTTACTATCAATGGGCATTTGATAGTTCTCAGATTGGGACTTTAGTGCTATGAACATTCAAGAACCTATTGTTTGATGGACATACATGTGCTTTTCAGTGAAGTGTATACCTGGGAGTGGAATTGCTGTATGGTAGGGAATGCATGGGTTTCAAACTTAGTAGATGCTAAAAGTCAACTTTTTGAATGTGACCCTTGAAGCAGCATAAGGTTCAAAGATGCCCAGCGTTTTATTTATACATATAACAGCTATGCTTTATCAATGCCCAAGTGCTTTACATACAAAATTCAGCATGTTCACAAAACACTGGGATTATGTTTCAAATATTGCAAAGGAAGAACTTGAGGCTTGGAGAATATGAAGCCACGAAGTTTACTCTCTAATAAGTGACAGAGCTTTGACCAATTCCAAATGTGGAGCTCAAAGGTGAGAAGCAGCATGGTGGTGAGGTATAATCAGAGTTCTACCTCTGGCTTCATTAACTAGTTCTGTAGCCTTAGGCAAGTTTTTTTTATTTTTCTAGGTCTCAGAGTTCTTGTGTGTAACATGGTAAAAGTCTCTCATAGAGGATGAAACATGATACTGTATGTGAAAGTCTTAGAATGTGTGAAGCAAAATGTAATGTTTGATCTCATAATTGCCAGAGACTGAGCCCTTGTGTGTTTCATTTCTCGTGGTCTGCAGATCATTGCCAAAGGTTTGTATATTGCTTTTTAAACTGCTCTGTACAAGAAAAATCATGGTTCTTTTTTAGAGAAAAAGAATACATTAGAAAAAATTTTAATTTAATTATTTATCTTTGCGAGAAAGAGTGAGCAGGGGAGAAGCAGAGAGAGAGAGAGAGAGAGAGAGAGAGAGAGAGAGATGGGCGGGGGGGAATCCCAAGTAGGCTCCAGTACAGAGCCCCATGCGGGGCTCAAACTCAGGAACCGCCAGGTCATGACCACAAGATCATGACCTGAGCCAAAATCAAGAGATGGACGCTTAACCAAATGAACCATCCAGGCGTCCCCCAAAATACATATTTTTTGAAACAGATGTAAGCAATACTGAAAAGTTTAAAATGTGAAGTGATAGAATCTCTTCTTCCAGTTCACCCTTTCCCCTAAAGATGGGTGCATACATCTTAATTTTTTTCTGAATGTTTGCAGTGTGTAAGCATATGGAAGTGTGAACATACTGAATCTATGTTCTGCAACTTGCAGGCCTATGTTTTTATTTTTCTGTATATACAGGAATAGAATTGATAGGCCGTATATTAAACTCTATCCTTTTGAGGAGCTGCCAGACTGTTTGCCAAAGTATCTGCACCATTTTACAGTCCCATAGCGGTGCATGAGACTTCCGGTTTCTCCACATCCTTGCCAACACTCATTATTATCTGTCTTTTTCATTATAAACACCCTAATGGGTAATAGTTTCTTTGTACTTTTCATTTGCATTTCCGTGATGGCTAACGATGTCAAGCATCTTGCCATGTACTTATTGACCGTTATATATCTTTGGAGAAATGTCTATTCAGATCCTTGTCCTGTTTTTTGTTGTTGTTGTTTTGTTTTTGTCCTTTTTTTTTTTTTTTAAGTTGGGCTGTCTTTTTATTATTGAGTTGAAAGGGTTTTTATATATTCTACATACATGTCCCTTATCAAATATGTGATTGACAAATATTTTTCCCATTCTGTGAGTTGTTCTTTTATTTTTTTTAAATAAAAAAATTTTTTAAAGTAGGCTCCATGCCCAATGTGGGACTTGAACTCATGACCTTCAGATTAAGAGTCACATGTTCTACCCACTGAGCCAGCCAGGTGCCCCTATTTTTTTAATGGTATCCTTTGATGCAGGAAAGTTTTTAGATTTTTTTGGTTATTATTCTTTAAGTAAGCTCTATGCCCATTGTGGGGCTTGAACTCGTGACCCCAAGATCAAGAGTTGCATGCTCCACTGACTAAGCTAGTCAGGCGCCCCTACTCCTGTGTTTTCTTCTAAGAGTTCTGTAGTTTTAGCTCGTACATGTAGGTCTTTGATTCATTTAGAATCAATTTATGTATGGTTTGAGTTAGGGATCCAAATTCATTATTTTGCATGTGGATATCCAGTTGTCTCAAGACCATTTGTTGAAAAGATCTTTCTTTCCCCCATTGAATTTTCTTCTCACCCTTGTCAAAAATCAGTTGACTGTAAATATGAGGGTTTATTTCTGGGCTCTCAGTTCTGTTCCATTGATCTTTATGTCTGTCCTTAGGTGTGTACCACATTGTCTTCATTATTGTTGCTTTGTACTAAGTTTTGAAGTTGGGTATTACGAATCTTACAACTTTACCCTTTTTCAAGATTCTGGGTTCCTTGAATTTCCATAAGAATTTTAGGATCAACTTGTCAATTTATGCAGAGAAGCCAGCTGGAATTTTGATGGAGATTGCATTGAATCTATAAATCAATTTGCAGTCTGCTAGGGTGACCATAACAAATCCCACAGATTTGTGGTGGCTTGAATGACAGAAATTCATTTCCTACAGTTCTGGAAGATAGAAATTTAGGATGAAGGTATCAGCAAGGTTGTTTCCTTCAGGGGGCTGGGAAGGAAAAATCTGTTTACAGACCTCTCTTTTTGGCTTCTAGATGACCATCTCTGTGTCTTCACATGGTCTTCTCTCATGCATGTTTGTGTCCTAATTTCCTCTTTTTATAAGGACACTAGCCATATTGGATTTGGGCCCATTCATATGGCCCTATTTACTTTAATTACCATTTTAGAGGCCCTATCTCTAGGGTGCATAGATGGCTCAGTTGGTTAAGCTTAGGACTCTTGATTTTGGTTCAGGTCATGATCTCAGAGTCCTGAGATCTGAGATCAAGCCCCACCTCAGGCTTCGCCTCAGGCTCTACTTCATTGGTTTCCACATCAGGCAAGAAGCCTACTTAAAAAAAAAAAAAAAAAAAAAAAAAAAAAAAAAAAAAAAAAAAGTTACTATTTTAATGGTTACTGTTAAAACTTTAACAGAGTGAAGAGTTACTCTTTGCCTTTCTATCAGAAAATGAGGAAGATCTTGGAATACTTTTAACTCTCATCAACTTTCGTATTTTTGTTGCTTTCTGTTTCCGTTTATTATCTGCTTTTATTTATTTTATCAGTGCCTTCTTTCCTGTGTTTGTATAGCTATATTTTTATCTAAGTTATTGAGATAAATGATTGGTTCTTTTACTTGTTTTTTTTATTATATTCCAATGAGTCTATTTGGGCCTGTGCTTTTCTTCTGAATACCAATATGGCTATGTACAGGAGGGTTTGATGTGGACTTTTTCAGTATTGTTTCATCATAATTTTTAACTAGTTTTTAACTTTCTACAGCTCCTTTTTTTTTTTAATGTTCATTTATTTTTGAGAGAGAGAGATAGCACACGTATGTGAGTGGATGAGGGGCAGAGAGAATCCCAAGGCACCCTGGCACCCCTAACTTTCTACAACTCCTTTTTAATCTGAGTTATTTATTTATTTTCTAAATCTGAGTATTTAGAAGGAGCTTTCATTTTAATTGAAAATTTAGGGGCACTTGGATGGCTCAGTTGGTTGAGCATCCAACTTTGGCTCAGCTCATCATCTCCCAGTTTGTGAGTCTGAGCCCCCCTGTTAGCCTGTCAGTGCAGAGCCTCCTTCAGATCCTCTGTCCCCCTCTCTCTGCCCCTCCTCTGCTTGCGCTTTCCCAAAAATAAGTAAATATTAAAAAGAAGTTAAAAATTTTCCCCAAGTAATTTTGTATATTGTAAAAGTCTAAGAGTAGGAAAGAGCTTAAAATGAAAACCAACAATCTTTTTCCCACCCCTCTTCTATCATAAAGTTCCATGTCCTTCCGGCAATCTCTTTTAAACTGTTTCTATTTTCACTTGCATTTATGGTTACCTCCATTATACTAGATACTATACCTATACCTCTATTTCTTAATTTTTACATTTTAGAATTATCTATTGACTCATGAGTGTTCAACGTACTCTTTCTTCCCCTCTCAGTGTTTGACAGATGTATTATTACTTTTGACTATTCTGTTGATTACTTTTGTAATTTTAAATACTATATTTAAGTCTTTATTTCTAGTTCCATTAGATCTACGACTTTTTTTTTTTAATGTTTATTTATTTTTGAGAGAGAGAGCATACATGCACACGTGAACCGGGGAAGGGCAGAGAGAGAAAGGGACAAAGGATCCAAATCAGGCTGTGCACTGACAGCAGCAACCCTGATGTGGGGTTGGAACCCACGAACTTTGAGATCATGACCTAGCCAAAGTCAGACGCTTAACTGACTGAACCACCCAGGTTCTTTTGAAGATATGACTTTTGAAGATAAAGACTTTAGGCAACCTCTATGTTTTCCTTAATGTTTTCTTTCACTTTTCTTCTCTCCCAGAGAGCTGTTAATATTCCATGTAGATAACAAATTTCTTGTTAATTTCTGACTAAACACCTTGCTTGGTGTTTATTTTTAAAAAAAAAATTTTTTTAACATTTTTATTTTATTTTTGAGAAGAGAGAGACAGAGCGTGAGTGGGGGAGGAGACAAAAAGAGGGAGACACAGAATCTGAAACAGGCTCCAGGCTCCAAGCTGTCAGCACAGAGCCCGATGTGGAGCTCGAACTCATGGACTGCAAGATCATGACCTGAGCTGAAGTCGGACGATTAACAGACTGAGCCACCCAGGCGCCCCTAAAGAATATATTATAGGGGTGCATGGGTGGCTCAGGCAGTTAAGCGTCCAACTCTTGATTTGAACTCAGGTCATGATCTCACAGTTTGTGGGATCAAACCTCACGTCAGGCTATGTGCTGACAGTATGGAGCCTGCTTGGGATTCTCTCTCTCCCTCTCTATCTCTCTCTCTGCCCCTCTTCCACTCACACATGCTCTCTTTCTCTCAAAATAAATAAACATTAAAAAAAAAAGAATATATTGGGGCACCTGGGTGGCTCAGTCGGTTAGGCGTCTGACTTCGGCTCAGGTCATGATCTCGCGGTCCATGAGTTCAAGCCCCACATCGGGCTCTCTGCTGACAGCTCAGAGCCTGGAGCCTGCTTCGGATTCTGTGTCTCCCTCTCTCTCTGCCCCTCCCCTGCTCATGCCCTGTCCCTCTCTCTGTCTCAAAAATAAATAAAAATATTTATAAAAATATATATATTATAGTCTGCATCATTTTTATTCTCAGGATTTTCTTGAACTTTTTTATGTTCTGTACATTGTCAACTTTTATATATATTGTAAGAGTATTTGAGAAAAATATATTGTCTGTTGCAAACAAAGTTCTCTCTTTCTCTAACTAAACAAATTGATTAATTATGTAGTTTAAATCTTCTATATCTTTACTAATTGTTTATCTTAGATCTATTAGTTTCTTAATGGTTGAAACACATAAACGATTATTGGAGAGCTATAAGTTTCTTGTATTTCTAAAATGTTTGCTTTATGTATTTGAAGCTTTATTAAATAGGTATATAAATGTGACTCTTCTGTTGTCTTGCTGAATTGCCTATCTTTTTAATACACGGCCACCAAGAATAAACACTGTATTTTCACCTCCTTTGCAGCTAAGAGTGAACGTGTAACAAAGTTCTGGCCAATTGTATACAGGCAGAAGTGGAATGTGAAACTTTGGGAAGTTATTCCCAAGGGAGAGGGTGCCCTTCTGCGCTTTTCTTCTTCCTGCTGGTTGGATTTGTATATAATACTAGAGCTGAGGCGGCTAGTTTTCCTTATCTTAGAGAGCAAAATGGAGTCTCCCATGTTAAGCAGGAGCCTGTGTCAAGCAATGATGCAAGCAGTTAAAGGTACTGCCCCTATGAGATACAGCTAGGACCCACATCAGCTGACCACCCAGAACTGATAACAAGCAGGAGTAGAGGAGGTCTGCAGAGACCCAAGATCAATTAAATCCCTTTAAAAAGGGGAAGATTTTTGCAGCAAACTGTCAGACTCTTCAGACATGACCCCTCCATGTCTGACCACTTAAAAAAGGCAGCTGCCGCCGAAGGCCCTGCCCAGTTGATCTTGGAACAGAACTGAGATCCTTCACTGCCTGAATGGCAGCAAGTGCTGAGAGCCAACCTGGACTGGACCAAGGCCTTGTCTCCACTGCCTGCCCACAGACTGATTTCATGTTTGGTTCCTTAACTTCCTACACCCTGCTGTTCTCCTGTTGTGTTACTTGTCTTATGTTCTGCTCTGTGTGCTTGTAAGAAGCCAAGTTTAATCACATGGTAAAATGTCATTGAGTTTGGAATTCCTGAACCTGCTTTATAATTATGATTTACTTTGCTTTATGATTGAATAAAGCTGACATTGTGGAAAGATCCAAATCATGTGTGCGCTTTCATAGCACGCTCATGATGCTTATATCATGATATGGAGCTACTTAGTGATCATGGTATCTCCCCTACCAGATCACTATGATGCTGAAGCCACTTAGTAAAGACAGCAGAGCTTGGGCCCCTGACATTGCAGAAAATAATCCTTGCATTGTGCCGCTTATCTGGAATATTTGTGTGAGAGAAATTAATATCTATGTTGTTTATACCACGGCTTGGGGGATTTTTCTGTCACTAGCAACCAACTCTAACCCTAAATCCTCTTTTTAACTTTTGTGCTGATAGTTGCATCTCAGCAAGTCTCTTAAGACTGGTAGGAATTTCTGCTAATTTAGAAAGGAGGTTCAGAGGTTAGGCAGCTAAAGAAATGATAAATTACCCCTTTCATTATGATTGGTGCAGGGAGTTTGGGGCAAACTACTAAGTTAGAAGAAATAGTCCTTACAAGAGATCACCCTCACTTCTGATACCAACTGCAAGTTTGGCGTGGGGGAGGGGTCTCAAAACTACCCACAGAGTCAATAATATGCTGGAATGACCCAGAGAACAGGCAGAAAGCTATTATATTGATATTGTGGTTTATTACAGGAAAAGGTACAGATTAAAATCAGGCAAAGGAAGATGTGTCCAGGAAGTTTCTATCATGGGGGGGGGGGGGGGGGGGACAGAGAGAGAGGGAGACACGGAATCTGAAACAGGCTCCAGGCTCTGAGCTGTCAGCACAGAGCCTGATGTGGGGCTCGAACCCATGAACCATGAGATCATGACCTGAGCCGAAGTCGGGTGCTTAACCGACTGAGCCACCCAGGTGTCCCAATGTGAGGCCTTTTAATCTGAAGGCTGAAGTTGGCTGCACATACTCACCCTCTAGGCATGTGACCACGTGTATTCTGAGTGTGGGAGGACTTTATACTGTGGCTGTGGGTTTTCTCTTATCCTGAATGTCATTTATTTATTTATTTATTTATTTATTTATTTATTTATTTATTTATTT